>NW_020653750.1:9077600-9138923 GCF_003589595.1 Hyposmocoma kahamanoa | reverse complement strand
GTGTGTGTGTGTGTGTGTGTGTGTGTGTGTGTGTGTGTGTGTGTGTGCCTACTATTTATTTAAATTCGAATGTTTCTTTGTAATTTATATAATAACTTTTTAACAATAGTGAAAAATAGAGTGGTTTGCATTAATATTAGACATAGTTGGTTTTTACTTGACTTTACCTATAAAGGGCCCGAACGTTAATTTGTTTGAAAAAACAAATATACACAATTTAGATCCGAAAAATAGTTTCATTTCCTATGTGTTACAATGGCTACAACTCGATATGAGAGCTGTATTGTTCAGTCTTATTCTTTCTCTGGATCGCTTCATTTCGGATTCTGTCGAAAAAGTTCCGTGAATCGTTCATAATTCCATATTTCGGCATATATTATATAATAAGCATTGATTGAAGACACGAGTAAATGAATTGTGCCATTGGCTTCACGGTCAAAGTTTTCCTGCTTAATAAAATAGTCTGGCACATGTACTCAAATTCTTACACAATTTTGAGTGCCGTATATTCGAAAATACTTATGTCATCTGGTACTGTATATATATACCGCGACATAAGACATAAAGAATGTCAAGTATAAATTACCCGGAGGAATTCCATACCCTGAATTGTCCCCACTCTGATATAATATGTATGTATGTAACCCATAGAAGACGAGTCTAAATGCCTAAAAACAGTGAACATAAGTAAAGTATAATACCATTGCTTAAAAATGACGTGTAATGGATAGAAGTCTTCGCGTAGGTCTATTTACATAATACTAGCAAAAAAATCACTAAGACCTGGCAATATAGTTTTAACCCGTTGCCTTTTCCATAACGGAAAGAATTTAAAAAAACACCGTTTAAATGAAATATAACAAATGTTAGCAAACAACATTAAATTTAATAATAATAAAAAATTTAATTTATATCATTTATCTACCATTTCCTTCTAGTTACTCCATCTGTTGATTTGCATGAGATGCACAAGGATTCGAAATGCACCTAGCTTGTTCCTTGG
Source organism: Hyposmocoma kahamanoa (assembly GCF_003589595.1). Taxonomy (NCBI): domain Eukaryota; kingdom Metazoa; phylum Arthropoda; class Insecta; order Lepidoptera; family Cosmopterigidae; genus Hyposmocoma; species Hyposmocoma kahamanoa. Next base: position 9,137,920 of record NW_020653750.1, on the reverse strand, counting down.
CAAGGTACGGTGGAGAAATGAACCCAAACTGAAGAAAAACATTTCGCGCCATCTAGTTGGCAATAATGTAACAAATTGCGTTAGAAGTTTTAATACATTCGTCATTAATATTAAAATTTGTCATTAGTAATTTTTTTCCATCCTCTAAGGTGAGAACTAAGTATAAATTTTTATCTTCCACATCGTAAATTTCGAAAATCTTCCAAATTGAATAAATCCGACCCCACACGTTTAACAACTCAAGCATTTGTCCACTCCTATGTTTGCCGTGTAAGAAAAGTATTATTTTGTCCATGTAACTTATAATAAGAGAATAATAAAACTTATTACACATATACCGACACAAACGATAATAATCAAAATTATGATAATAACTACAATAACTTCTCACAATATTATTATTATTTTCCGTAATGGCGGCCACTATGCTTGGCCAGTGTCAGTTTCGTTGTATATTGCCTTTTTTCGGTGTATATTGATTTGGCAGCAGCAAGGCACAAATGGGCATCAGAGTTTTGTTATACGTTCACTCAAACACTCATCGATCGTGCAAAACCTAAGGCACTCCTAGCAGTTACAAACTTCCGCATACGATTAGTGTTTAGTCCGTAAAACATTGAAAAATTAGGAAAATATTTAAAAATCATTAATTATTCATACATATTAATTAGTACATAAAAAAACTATTTTTTGTTAGTTTTTAATCTATACACCACAAAGTGCATGCAAAATCATTACCAGGTAAAATCATTAATGAATAAATAACTTGATTTGTTTTCAAATTCTATTGTTTTGACGATTTGATTGATTTATTTGATTATATCGTTATCAAGAGTGGCGAGTATGACCCGCCTGTAACTGATTACAATTACGGTAGTACGGTAATCAATTTAGATTCGATTAGCTCTGCTTTTAGTTAGTTAGTTTGCTTAGCTAACTCTGGTGAGTTATGTAGAATCGTTACAACACTGCCACCGAGAAAGACTAAAAGAGATAGAGACTAAGTTTGGCATAAGTTAAGAGCCAACTTAAATTGCCATGAATTTTTTTTTAATACCAACTGACGGGACGAGCAAGCCATAGGCCTGATGTCAGGCTTTAAACCACAAATATCGGAGTCACACTACCACTGCGCCCGTCACCCTGAGACATAATTTGACAAGTCCCATATGCCTGTAATTTCACCAGCATCCTTAACCCTTCAAAATCGGAACGCAGTAATGCTCACATTACTGATTGGCGGCAGAAATAGGTGGCAGCACTTCCCTGGAAGAAGTCTTTCACAAGGAGCTCTAGTGCTACTAAAAATCAATGAGTTTGTTGAATAGAAAGTAAAGAATAAATAATACGTTAGAGTTTGCTTTACATTGGATCTTACAAGTTTTTATATTACAATTAATGTAATAATAACATTAGGTAAATATCGTTGCTTTTCTAGAAGAGGGGTCAAACCCAAAAAACGTCATTTTGGTACTTCTAACATAGGTATATTCAGAATTTGCTTAATTTTATTGTGAATGAGACTGTGTTTTCCATTAGTTAAAATAATCATGTGACAGCAGATTGCCCCGCACTCCCCCCCTCCCCGTATACCTACGTTATTAGTAGTAGAGCTCCTTGTGAAAGAGTTCATCCAGAGAAATACTGCCACCTTATATATTTCTGTCGCCAAGCAGTAATGTGAGCGCTACTGCGTTCCGGTTTTGAAAGGTAAGGGTGGCAGTGAAATTACAGGAACTTGGGACGTGTCATCTTATCTTTGGGTGACAGACGCAGTGGCAGTGCTTCTCAGTGATAGATAGACGTATCGTTTTGCGAGCCAAATACGCCTCGTTTGTTTTAACTATCTTCCTTAGGCATTATGAATATTTTAAATTTTTAGGTATGTTAGTCTATAATTAGATATTGGAATTAATATACGGACAACGGCACATCAGACTACACATTTTTATTCGAAAATCGCCTCCATTGCAACGGAACAAGATACGTCAATGTGTAGCTTGATGTGCTGGCGTGTGTACATACTTGTAACAAAAATACTAAAGACTTAGTAGGTACAACCGATTTTTTGTTGAATTTAAGAAAAGATAGTAAGGTCGAGATGGAGTAAAAAAGGAGAGGAAAGGAGACAAAAGGTCCCGTAAATACTATCGAAACTTTCACAGTAATAATAAGCCAAGGCAATGTAATAACCAGAAATATCAAGAGTGTTCTACATATTGTGGGAACTGTGTATACAATAAATAATTAAATCAAAGTGCATCAGAAGTGAAACAAATATAAGTCACTTTCTTTTTATTTAAAAAAACCAATGTAAGCATTTTGTCTCACAAATTATTTTTTCGTAAACATAACACAAATACAATATATAGACACAAAATATAATTTTACATTAAAACTATAATATCTGAACAAACATGGGTCAGTATGCGAATTAAGATAGGTAATTATAGTCGTTTTTAAATCCACACAATCATAGAACTAAAGGTCAACAGAACGTGTTGGACGTTATCATAGCGGGTAACTAGTTAGATATAACCGCCGATAATAGCCAACCGGGGCGGCGGCGTGCCGACGAAAAAATGTCGGCGGCGGCGGCGTGTGAGCGACCATGAAACGATTTTGTGTAAAGGTGTTTATTTTTACGAAAGCCGTTGTACAAATACTTTTTCAAAGAAAAAAATAAAATAAATCATTTTGTCTATTAATCAAATTTTTATCAGTTCCATCAGGCGCTTCGATCGTACGCACGCGCTCAATCCGTATTGTATAAGCGTAGTGAAAATGGCGACATCAGAAAATGACAAATTAATGTTTTAAACAAAACATCTTAGAATATAAAGTTACTAATTTTTATCTTAGAAATGTAAATTTTTGGCGTCGTCATTTCCACTAGCATACACAACAAGGAAGCGAGCGCCTGATCGAACTGTACTGAACGGCGCGCCGATTGCATTTGTCGGCGGCGGCGGCGGCGTCTCAGGTCTAGTAGGTACCAGTATCGACATGTGACATCAATGTTCGAATTAAAAGTTGAAGAAGTTAGTTACCCATATATACCCACCCACCTTTGTTTCACTCTTACATAGAAACTCGTCGTGAACTTCTTCTCTCAGATTCTTCTGTCACTTACTCAACAAAATATGTAAAGTTTTATTGACCTAAAAATTAGAGAAATAAAAAAAAAATATTTCTGATTTCAAATGTGAATGGGTGTGTTTTATTAAGTTTTATAAAATATAAAATTGTTATTATAGAAAAGAAAAAAAAACGTACAAATTGTTATAAGCAACATTATATGAATTGGTTTTAGAATATTTGTGTGAATACGACATAATTAATAAGTAATCTAAGTACTGAAACAGCTCACATACATACTTTTGTACAGTAATGATTAATATTGGGAATTCAAACAAGACGCAGCTTTATTTATAACACTGAAAACTAAAATTATAACAAAAAATATCTGATATGTCTGTATTATAACATTCACTTAATGATTACCACAACATTCTGCTAATATATGTGTTAATACTGTAGAATGCGTTTGCATATTTCGTAATTGTCATCGCTTTTTTATTATAAACATAGATAGATCAAAGAAATGAAAATTTTACGGCCAACAAAATATGCACGATAAGAACCGCACGACGTACCCAGACCTTTCCTGGCACATCCCTAGGCACGTAACAAGCATTACAGTGTGTACTATCGATAGATCGAACAAGAATATGAAGAAACCCAACAAAATGATAGAATGTAGCGGAATAATCAAACAAAGCGGCAAGGAACCTTCGTATTTAGCTACAATAATTCAAACTGAGTCCCAATCACGACACAAATAAATATGCTTGCAGTCTTTGCCCCTACTTTTACTGATAAACAAAAACATTTTTTGTTATATACCCGTTCTTTGTAATTTTAGAAAGAACTGAACGCGCACCCTATGCTTGCCAAAACTTTGGCAATCTTATTTTAGTTACTGAAGCAGTATTATACTTTACAGTTATCTAACAAAATCGGAGAATAAGACAGATCTTCAACTAGTGTAGCTAAAAGTGTCCAAAAACATTGCTGTCCCATTTAGACTGATAGGGAGTAAAGACATATAATAAGATCAAATAGAGCAACTCCGGTCTGTTTGGCGCATCAATGCCTACACTTAACTTCACCACAGTTTGGAAACATAGTTTAAAAAAATATAAGGTGTTCATCATAGTGTTTTCGTGCTACATTGAAAATATAACCTTTGTCAAATGCAATACTTACGTATCGATATTTTTATAGCGCGATGTTTGTTATTTGGTATCTCGTTTATGGGAATATAGTTATGAAACAGCATCGAGTATATAACCAGATATAGCGACGAAATAAGGGTATTCCATCCTTGGCAACTCATCAGGCAAATAGTCCTTATATCACTTTTAAATATCAACTCTCGTTTGCGCTGAAATCACAAATTAGAAAGCTGAAATAATACAGCGCCAACAACAGATCTGTGTGTACAGATTATCATCTTTATAACAATAGTTACAGAATATTTTTTTAATATATGGAGACGTACACACAGATCTGTTGTTGGCGCTGTATTATTTCAGCTTTCTAATTTGTGATTTCAGCGCAAACGAGAGTTGATATTTAAAAGTGATATAAGGACTATTAAGGATATATCTATAACAATGGCGGGCTGTTCCATTCGGTGGTGTGGGAAAAACAGCCAAACATCTAATTACAAAACAAACGAAATCATTATTACAAAATAAATTATCGTCCATTATAGCAAAGATCAAGTTAAACTGGTTCGAATTCGAGCTGGCCAATCGCAGCGCAGTTGCCACTGTAATGATTTGACAGAATGGTTTTCAATAAAATTAAATGACATTTCGTCTCTATTTCTGGTTATATACTCGATGTGAAATAGAAATTAAATGCGATGCGATGAATTGTACTTTGGTTAAGGTATGACAAACCTTTTAAATTTGTCAAATTAGTTAGAATTTGAAATGACAGAATTGGCAACAATCCATATCAAACAATACATAGGTAAATGAGAACACTCTATCGATAACATTGAACCTTAATATGTAAGTAAGTAGACAATCAAAGCGAATAAATGTGCTAAGGTGTAATTTTTAGGCCGCCGAGAAACACATATTAACAATAGATTTTTAAAACAAGTTTTATGTATGTTTTCTCAACAAAATAATACACTATTTTTACATAAGAATACATAATAATATGTATATATATGTATATATATGTATATATATATATATATATATATATATATATATATATATATATATAACGAATTTTTTTAATATTACACTTGTTATTTTTGTACATTGTTATTCTACCTAAGTTTAATTATGTAAGTACAAGTCTACATAAATTTAAGTATCTATAAAACAGACAGCAGAATCAATGAAAATATATACTCAGGTACAGAAATGTGTATTACGCAAATGCAATGAAAATAAGAAAACTATATATATTAAACTATGTATATTATAATAATAAAGCAATAATTCGTCACCTTTCCTTTCAGAATAGATGTTACTTTCGATTCTTTTATGTATAGACCGAATTAAAAACATGATTATGAAAAAGAACGCCAAAGTTTTCTAAAATAGTAATATTCTTCAAGAAAATGGTGAAATCATAATGGCAGTATGATTACAATTAACAGATATGTAATATTTACACATTACGCATAAACTTAATTGCACCATTGACATTCTACCATTATCACTTGAATACACAACTATAGAATAGTGTAGAACCATTAATTTCGTATTATCAATGTCACAATATATATAATCTTAAGGGATAATAGGATCGTCACGAATATAAACAATAATGCGTAATACGTAGTTTATATGTATAAAACAAAATAATATAACAAAAAATTACAGGCACATGGGACTTGTCAACTTTCGTCTCAGAGTGACGGGCACAGAGGCCCTAAGATCTTTGCGATTTAAAGCTATGAGCGGACTTACAACTGTTATGGACAAGAGTGTCGCTTACCACAAAGCACACGACTTATTCGTCTCGTCACTTGATGTCACCAAAACTTAAATATTATCAAATTACAATTACGTTGAGTCATAATAAAATTACAATTTCTTCGAAAGAAATTCTTCTACACTGTAAAATGAATTGTACATTAAAAGGAGTTTCAGTCGGTTATAAAACATTTTGTCGTTTGTAACACTTTCAGATTTGTGGGCGTTCGTAGAATCAGGGGCTAATTACTCACGGGTTTCTCGTTGTGCATTTTTCCTGTGTTTCGTAATGCTCAGTTGCCACTAGTACATCGCTCGAAAATGTTTACACCACCATAATGGTGTTTTCTAAAAAGGCTTGTTCAGGACTGACCTTTTCTATGCCTACTACAGTTCTCAGTGCATGTTTTTGAAAAAATGACATTCACAAAAGTTGTTGTTTATGATCTTAGTAATATGGTAATGCGAGGTTGTTAGTATTTTACGATCACCCAGTATATACAGGGTGTAATCGTTAAGTGTGCCCAGGCGATTATTCCATAAATATAAGAGATATCAAAAAAGCTTTAAACTGATATCAGAAGTACGTTACCTAATGAGTAAATCGACATCAATAACTTTTTTTTTTAATTAAAAATATGTAAAATTTTAATATTAAACGCTGCCATACATTTAATATGACATTCGTAGGATGGTTTTACTTGACCAACTTTAAGAGGTAACAATAAGTTTACAGATAATAAAACTGCTATAAATAAAGTAATAAATGCGTTTTAAATGTGTTTAATATTAAAATTTTCGATATTTCTAGTTTTAATTTGAAAAAGTTATTGATGTTGATTTATTCATTAGGTATAATATACTTTCTATATCAGTTTAAAATTATTTGATATCTCTAATATATATGGAATATCGCTTGGGCACTCTTAACGATTACGCACTGTATACAACGTTTTAGATGCATATGACATTCCTCTGACCACCCCTTTAACGACTGGCGACTAACTGTTGGTAAATTGAACTGGGGAACATCACACCCTACACACTTAGTGACACTGATTTCTCTTTATTACTGTGTAAATGTAATTGTGATTAATCATTGAAAGAGTCAAGTATTTTTGTCAGTCGATACATAATTTTTGTATACTTTTACTTGAAATTTCATTATTCATGATCTCATTTCCTTGCTCCAATTTTCATCATCATTGAACACAAGACGATTACACAAAATAATAGATTTTATTAAATCTGAATAACATTGCATACAATTACCTTATACCGTATCGTGTGAAACGGATGTTCCATTATGCAAAATGCAATGAGTTACTCACTATAGTTCTTTACGCCCCTATGACGTATAGTTTCTTATGAATAGGTAAATGTATACCAACATAATAATAAATCTATATTCTTACCAATGAATTAAATTTTTCATTAATGTTATACAATTTTATTGTAGTAAATAAAATTACAATTATAGTTATGTTAACGACAATATGGATAGTTCTTATTAATAATTATTGATATGAGTTATTCCGTGATAAAATTAGAACACCTAGTAATTATATACAATACCGGGCTTCTTTAGGCAATGAATATAACAGTTAATATTTTTTTTAACTATTTTTTTTTTATTTTTTTTTTATAGGTACGTCCAAGTACAAACTTGTTTACATTCTTGGTTCCAATAATTAGGCAATACGAACAGCTGTGTACCGTAGTCGGTTATCGACTGACGTAATTACCGGAGAAATGGTTATGTAATAGTCATCACTCGAAACTCTCCCACAATCCGATGAAGTGCTACAAGTGTCACATTCGCGTGTCAGAAAATCGTCATTTTTTTCAGTTATATTTCAATAGGTCGTTTAGACGTCGCCTGTCGGAGTTTTCAGTCGTATAATGCACATTTATATAACCGACCAAAATGAACCTTTTATTTTCATCAAAGATTATTGACAATAGTTTTTCTATTAACATAAAAATAATTTTAAATCACCATTCCCAGTCCGATAAACACCAACAATAATAACATTTTTTGAAAACAACTTAATAACACTAAATTCACAGTATTAACATATTCAACGCAGAGGCCCAATATGTCGGCTCTTTGCATAAATAATTCCCGGCTTGGTAAGCAAGGCTACACCTACTACCTACTTGTCCGTCCCGTCACTTGATATTATAAAAATATATATAAAATAAAAACACCACCATGGGCGACACACGGATGGCAGTAGTAACATAGTATAAAGACAAATAAGGCAACTCGCGCCTGTTCGACGCATTAATGCCTACACTTCTCTCGTAGCGTAGGGTTGTCACATTATTATTTTAGTTGCACCTACAGATCGTAAACATAATTTTCAAAAATTAAAGCTTTCATCACAGTCTTCTCGTGCTATATTAAAATTACCTGTGTTAAATGCAGTACTTACATATTGATATTTTTATATGAGCATAGCGGATTGGTATCTCGATTATGTGAGTATGATTATGTAGAAATCAAATGCTGAACGATTCCAAATTTGAGTCACTCTTGTTCAAATTACCATAAACACAACTATAAATACGTTTATTTGATTAAACACCAAGCTAGAATTCTGTAATAAATGACGCGTGAGACGACGCGTGCTATGCAACGTGAGTGCACCGCGTGATTTTGCGAATGTGTGCATCCCTAGAAAGCGCGCGGCGGGCATGCACAATTGCACATATACAAGCCGCATTGCTACATTTGTATAGAGTTACCCTACTTGTCTTATTATACTATGGTAGTCATTTGCGAACTCCTACCCCAGATACGTGTTGTATTTCATTGTTTCTGCACCAAATTTCAGAACATAAGTATACCACGATTGTAAGAAAAATAATATAAATAGATCACAGAACATCTCATGTTTGGACTAATGAAATCGAAATACATTACAAATTTACAGCATACTTACCACAACTACCTACCTGTGTTTTATTGAACAGAAAAACCAAACAGCATTAACATATGCATTGTTCTATTTACATATTTCTCTTTATGATACTGCACAGGAACTCCCCACCTAATGACAACTGTTAATTGTCCATGAACACAAAACGTCTAAATATCAATTTTCTGTATTTATACTATTCACCTGATGATTTAGAAAATTTCACTCGGTCATTATGTAAGCCTTTCATCAAAACCTCACCAGGTGCGAGTACCAGAACCTGCACGTCGGGGGTTCCGAGATACAGAGTATTTTATACCTTATAGGTACAAGACCTAGTCTACGCAGGGAAAATCTTCGGACATGCCTTCGCAAGGAGTTTCTTCTCAGCTGTTACTCGTTTCATTAACTCTTCCGACCATTGGTGCGCTGTTCGGTCGACAGTTGATGGCACTTTCACACACGACATTCCGCCGAATTCACAATTCAACTGAAATGAAGAAAAAAAAGAACTGTAACAAACAAAAAACTCTTTCAATACAAACTGTTCAGTATTACAAAAAAAATTAAATTAATGTCCTACTAACCTCAGGTTTATGACCAAATTAATAAACAAATCAAGCTAATTATAAAGCAGTAGGGCTCCTTATGAAAGAGTTCGTCCAGGGATACTGTCACCTTACCTATTTCAGCAGTAATGCTCACATTACTGCGTTGCGGTTTTGAAAGGTAATGGTGCTGATGAAATTACAGGCACACGAGACTTTTCAACTTCTAGTTCAGGGTGATGCGCGGTGGCAGTGCCCCTCAGATCTTCGCGATTTAAAGCTCTGTGCGGCATTGTAACGGTTATATGGTGTTTTTAATTAAGCAAGACACAATGTCCATTTAGCTTATTGGTCAATAGACGTAGAGATGGTTTCTTCTGCTCTATCATTATCATTGCAAATCTTACTTTAAAGTAACTGAAATAGACTACAATAATATTGGACTTCAATGCATGTAAAAATAACATTACTATTTTTTATAATATCACGTGACGGGATAAACAAGTCGTGCGCCTGGTAGTAAGCGACACTATCGCAGTTTTAAATCGCAAAATCTTCAAAACTGGAATGCAGTAATGCTTACATGAGTACATGACGGCAGAAATAGGTAAGGCGGCAGTACTACCCTGGACAAACTCTTTCGCAAGCCACTGCTACTAAAACTACTTAGTTATGATTAGTAGACTTACCCGGTAATGGTGTAGTAACGCGAGGTCTTTGGGAACACCGACTGAGGTGGCTCCAGGGAGAAGCTCCCACGTGAAATGGTTGCCGAGTTCAACGGCGTGTCGCGGTCTTACCACGTACTTGCTGCGATTCTTGAGTACATGAGGCGTTGTCCACCGCCGCGTCTTACACGCTGTCAGGAGCTTAGCTGGAGCTTGGGGGTCGTCCTGGAATATGGAATATCGTCGAAACAAATAGTCAGTGTATTAATAGCATATTATTGGAGAGACCGAAAAGTAAAGGACTGCTGAACGAGTTGCTGGAGAGGACGAGAAGTTCTACAGAATATATCATGGAGAGTGTGCGAGGGAATTGCACAATTTATTCCGCCTTCTTCTTTCCATTATCGGGGGACCAGACAGGGGTTACCACACTGTCCCATGTTGTGGATATTCCAAGGATTTGCACGGTGCGTTACGCTTCCACATTTATATGGCGAACGGCTGTGAAGTGAAATTCCCTGCCTACAGACTTGTTTCCTGAACGGTATATCTTAGGTCTTGTTAAGGGAAGAATGAAGGGGCATTATTTATGCGTGCATGCTCCATCGTCTACATCATCGTCATTTTCTATCGAGTGAGACGGAGGTCAAATACTCACTTATTTTTAATAAAAAAGTATGAGATGTAGTATATGAGAGAGCATATTATACGACGCAAGCAATTCCCATTTCCGCCGAGGTATACTTATATAGCGCTTTTCTCAAACAATGCGAGGAAATTAGAAAATAGTAAAGAATGAGGGAGAATGTATAATAAAAAAGTAATCACATTTATTTCATGTATATATTTGTTTGCTCTTAGCTAGAAAGAAGTTTTCCGTGACTTTTGCATTACATACAATCCATTATTGTATTTTCGGTCTTCTCAGTAGAGTTCAAAACTTTTCGCGAAGACAATATAAATAATACAAAAAACTTCTATGTACTTTTGTTTATTTCACCGCCTTTTTTAAACTATGTGGTGCAGCTATAATTCGTGCACCAATTAAACGCAAAATACGTAATACCCATAGATAATATTTTTGTAAATTCTGGCAATTACGGACACTGATGCTAGTGAGCAGTTGGCTGTATAACAGTTTTTCTTTAGTCTGTTTACACAGCTCTTTGTTAGTCATTGACTTACAAATAAATGGACGACGGGTCTAATACAAAAACCACGAAAAAATGTCCCAAGTCAACCTATTCGAAATTTAAATTGTAATATCATCGCAGTATCGCGCTGTCAGTCGAACAAATGAAGATTAAAGCGGAGTTTGGCGCTCTGTATACGATTTTAGCGCCTTACAAGTGCGGACACTTTTTAGCGCGGACCCGACGTCCATATAATTGTAAGTCAATGTTGTTAGTGGATATGATATTTAAAAGATTAAGAAAAAAAGAAATGGATGTACATGCTTATATTCGGCAGGCAAAGAGTTGGATGCTCCATAAATGACAAACATTGTGGGTTCTTTTTTTGAAAATATTGCAAATACTTCCGAGCATATTTGAGATAAGTATTAGTTATTATTGGAAATATTATCAAATTTTTTTTTACGTACCTCCCAAAGTACATAAAAGAATGCATTCCTAAAAAGGAATGCTGCTGGCACCTTGGCAGGTGCGTAAGAAGCGGAGAGACCTTCGAGTAACGCAGGTAAGGTGCGCTCGCGCCGCGGTATCAACACCTCGTCTGTGTCCACCACTAGCAGCCATTTGGCTGACGACATCGACCGGTACAGGCAGTCTTGAAATGCCGCGAACTGACCCTCAGTTCTGCAATTAAATAAATAACGTACACACTCATAGCCCTGCACTAGGGAAACCCTGTATCGCAGGTGCCATGGACACAAACATAGGTAGACCACCACAAAATACACCCAAACCACGAAAGAAATAAATGTATGCCATAAAAACATTTCTCCCGACCCGGGACCTCTGCGTGGCAGTCTAGCATGGTAACCGTTCGGCCATAGAGACAATTATAAAAATTCTATTTAAACGTGAGTTTATGACCTTAATACCTAATGGGGAATACAAATGAGGTTTGATGTATGGTCATCATAATATGGTTTTTAATTTTTTTTTTTAATGTTGAACAAGTAAGTACATACACCGATATCACACATCGGGAAATATTATACGTCGGGAAAGTTTAGAAGTCACGAATATTTCCGAATGCTGTTGCCGCGTCCATAACTTATCGAATTAATCACTGATGTATTTATGATAATTAAATACGAAACTTTATTAATGTTGTCAACGAATTTGACGTACGACAAAAGGTATTAAAAAAATATCGTACAAAAAATCACTCCGACAGACAGTAACTTTAAATTCAACTCAGTCATAATAAGAACTGTCCAAAGACCAAAGCTGACTGCAGTTGGCTACACTTCCACCAATACTTTGTATTTTAGGAATAATACACCATAAAACACCATAATTACTACGAACCTAATTCAGTTTACAACTGTAATCAATCTTGGAAAGTTTGTGGGTCACATTAATCAAATCTAAGCACGATACCACGTAACGCTATAGGTATTCAAATGAACCTAAAAGTGAAATTTACTAAGAAACAATAGTGATTTATTTCACATATATTAATTATAGTATTCCAAAGAAAATGTGGTTTATACATCATCGACACCTCTAATGAACACTACGACAACTTAATTTTTTTTTGACATCTGTTATTTTTGTAAACAGCCATATTTATTTACTAATATTATGCTCCAAGAATTTGAAGAAAAAAAACGAAACTGTAAACTAATTTAAAAAAAACAACAAAACAACGAATTTTGTAAAAAAAAAGAATGAAAAACAAATCAAAAACCGAACAGGAGGTCTACTCTTTTTCACCAAAAAACGAAATTTCGATCGAAGTTTCGCATGTTTCTTACCACAATTCCATATAATGGAAAATTTCGTTTAAATAATAAATTTAGTTTAAAGTAATAATATTAATAAAGTTTAAATTTAGTTTTTGTTACCTTACTCTAATTCATGAACATCCGAATGAAAATTTGATTTTGACCATTGACCTAATTCTTGACAGATAATTCTTCGGAATTATAATGTCAAATTGACGAAACTAAAAGTGCTACCTTTTGATTTTCCTAAATGTGAATTTTGTTCCTGTAGAGATATAACGTCTCTTAGCGTATTCTATCGCCTGTACCACGGTGAGTGCTCTGAAGAGTTATTCAACCTTATCCCTTCCTCTCCTTTCCATCAGCGGACCACCCGTGCCGGACTGCGTTGCCACAGTTGGACGGTCAGTTCAATACCGTCCCGCACTAAAAAGTTTGGCAATTCGTTTTTATGCCGAACCATCAAATTGTGGAACCAACTGCCGGTGCATGTATTCCCTCCCTTCTATAACATCGGGTCCTTCAAACGTAGTGTGAAGAAGCATTTGGCCAGACCGGCAAAATGATAGTGACGGACTGTATTCGCACTTTCCATCAGGCGCGGTGCAGTCATTTTGCCGAGTCACAATAAAAAAAACAGAACGTTCAGAGCGTAGGAAAAACCGTCGTCGCCGCCAGTGCAACCACTACGTATAAATGTGAATTTCCCGACTTATAGTTTGTAGGAAATTACATACTCAATTGGCAATTTATTATTGCATATCACATTGCACATTTCTATTTGAAGAGTAGTGCCAAGAAATAGTGGCATTAAGGTGGCCTTATCACTTTTAAAAGAAAGACGATATGGAAACGAGCTCACGATTGTTGTTCACGAGTTGGGAGAAAATGAACTCGCAAGCTGAAAGAAGGTTGCCTCTGAATTAGCTGAAGAAACAGCTAATTCAGAGGCAACCTAAGCTAAGAACAAGAGTGTTAATGCAAATTTCGAAAAACATGTAGAAATAAAGTTCTACCCAAGGAAATAAAGATTGTGCAAGTTGATTAAATAAAATCTGTTTACTGCATTATAATTTTGCTTTTTTTTTTGGAGATAATGATTACGAGAAATCTCGCCAAGAGTTTCAAATGCCTTCATTTTCATATTTATTTGTAAATATTACAATACAATATAGAGAATATAGCTTCTAATATACGGAAATTTTTGGATGTCATACTTTTGCCACCTATAATTTGCATGAAATGGTACTCTTCAAATAAATAGGATAACAATGAGTATTCTACATATAGCGTCTCGGCTCATTATGCCAAAAATATATTTTTATTTGATTCTTTATATTTTCTGCATGAATATTACAATAAATACTTAATGAACCACATATTAAATGTAAAATTTAAAAATAAAGCAAAACAATTGTAGTAATTTTAAGGTAAAGTAAAAACCGTAATTTGTCGTAGTTGACATCGAAAAAGACCTACACAATATCATTAATTCCTGTCGTTCACGAAAATTGTAAATGACAACGAAATTCTTGGGCGCGACCGAAAAAGAATTAGAGTAAATTTATTGACAAAACTTCGTTTAAATATCATTCGGTAACGAAATTTCGTTTTCAAGAAAAAGATTAGACCTCCAGGTCCAAAAATTAAGTTGACATAGTGTTCATTAGAGGTATCGATATACTTCATAATTTCGTAATGTTAGAAAAGGGACAATGTGATAGTTTCAACAAAATGTGTTCTATAAGACTTTACAGCCGACTAGGCGCATGCTACCAATGTACTATAAATATTTTTTGTACCAACCTGATTTCAGTTACGGATATAATGGGTAAATTCCAAGGCAGCAATGTAACAAGTCCATAATGCTCCCTGTAGTGATTGAGCAAACACGTTGTCTGCTCACTCATCGTCTTATTGTACATATAAAAGTGGCTGACTCCAAGCAACCTGTTTAACTCCATCCACTCTATCAACCACTCACTACGCCCGTAGTGGAAGTGAAATGGCTTTACGCAAACATGCAACGCCCCCTGAAAACAGAAACCTTAATATAAAAAAGAGAGACAATAATAATATAAAACTACATCAATTAAAATATTGAATAGAATGAATGAAATGAATGAATAGAAGTAGAAGAAAAGTTGAAGTAGTAACAGTAGAGCTCCTTGTGAAAGAGTTCGTTCAGGGAAGTACTGCCACCTTACCTATTTCTGCCGCCACGTTCCGGTTTTTAAGGGTAAGGGTGCTGGTGAAATTACAGGCACATGGAACTTCCCAACTTATGCCGCAGGGTGACGGGCGCAGTGGCAGTACCCCTCCGGTCTTTGCGATTTAAAGCTCTGAGTGGCACTGCAACTGTTATGGACAGGCGTGTATCTTACTATCAGGCGCACGACTTGTTCGTCCCGTCACTTATATTATCCCGATATTGTAAAAAGATAAGATTTTTTAAATTAATATTGGTATATTCAGGACCGCAAGTTTTACAATTACATACCAAATTACATAAAAGAAATTAAAGAACTAAAATTTTCTCTAAAATAATTCCTCATAAATTAAAGTTATAATATTAAAAAAATTTTCAATGACGAAATGTAATTTATTAAGTAGTTAATTTACAATACTCCTCAATGTATCGAATATATGTATAATTGTAATAATTTATTTAATATGATCACGTTTATTTCATTACTTTTATAATGAGTAAATGCCCTCATCACTTTGCTGTGCCCTTACAGGGTGTCATATACATTTACAAGCCACTGTCAGTGTTGCCAACAACGCTGGGTCCAAATCGCCATTTTTCACAACTTTGTAGCCTAAATTAGCCGAATTTTAGCTGTGGTAGCCTAAAGTAGTCTAAACAACAAATGAAAAACAGCAATAAATAAAATAAAATTATAGTGTAAATCAATAATTTACTAAAATGATAAATTAAACCTAAGTAGAATGAAATAAAAGTAAATAAATTGACATAACGGGGTAAACAACTGCCTATTGCTCCCTCCAGATGTCCACACTGTAGAGCCTTCGGTAATGACAGCTATAGCTATAATTTGTCAATGTTTTTGTAAACAAACAAAGTCCTTAAGAAATAATTCTCTATTATGACCCTCTGTGGAGCAGTTGATTGCAAAATACGGGAATTCATTTATTCCCCAAAGAACAGAAAAGAAGAAAACTGTGGGGTAAAAGATCTGCGAAGGAAAAATTTTAAGGCTACTAGTTCGTTGAGGTTATGTGCGTCTGAATTTAAACCTGAAGATAGGTTAGGTTAGGTTAGCTGAAATTTTGCAGAACAAATATCATGCATTCCTCTTCATTCCTGGCACTGCTATTATTAATACTTATGGCATGATTCTACTAGTAAATGTTATCATTTATTAATTTATTTTTATCTGTTATAGGTGATGAATCTATACACAAAGTATTGAAGAAAACTGCTGTGCCCTCTACATTTTCTTTTACTAAAGTCAGACCACTCAACTTATTAGCACAACAAGCAACGTTCAGATAGATTGGTAAAGAAGAGTTGAAAGAAATATTGTTTTGAAACGTAATAAAACTTAATCTATTAGATTTCGCGGGAAATTCCCGCCGAAACTGAACAACCATAAACAATTTTTCTTTCTTAATATCACAGACTTTTTATATTTTCGTGGGGAGCTTATCTTTTCTTCAATGTACGCTCATGTTTTATTCTTAAGATTGTAAACCGAAAGTAGCCTGAAAGGCGACCAGTCGCAAGTTTTTATTTTTATTCGTCGCTGATTTTCGTCTTAAGTAGCCTTAATGGCGATAAATCGCCTACGTTCGCCACACTAGCCACCGTACCTAAAATAACATAAGCGTGACAATGCAATAAATGAATAAATAAATAAATATAATATTTTATTTCACGTTTATTCCATTTATTTAGGACACTAGTCATACACTTAGTACATACAATTTTGATTATACAATTCAAATGGAGTTTTGCTAAAGTATGGACTCAATTAAAGGTCGCCACCACATGCAACAGTAATAATAACAATATGTGCCAAACAACCCCACCAATTGCCTAGTCTCAAATTAAAAAATTCCCTGCACTACACAGAGCAACGGAAATCTGGGGCACTTCTCAGAACACGCAGACCAGAACCAATTTGGAAAAGTTCATTTCTCAAATTGGTTCTACTGGGAATCGAACCCGATGCCTCCGCATCCAGCGCCCACAATGAAAACCAATGATAAAACAGAGACACAATACTATGGTAAATGAAAAGCTAAATCCGATAAATAATGATGTACAAATGAAAACTGATTTCAACACGTATTGTGTCATTAGTCTCACCTCAATTCCAGGTTTTGGTTTGGTATCGATCACAGTAAGGAGATTGCTTGGAGGTGTAGCGGCGTCTGCAGTGGCGATCACCGCTACTGTGGCCCCAATTGTGTCTTTGGGCTTTACTCCCGTCTTTGACAGAAGGCACAGGACGTACACTGCGCTGTACTTTAGATTCCAATTTTCTCTAATAGTCTGAAACAGAACCAAGCTACAATTTAGGTTAATGATGCGTCAGACGCAATGGTCAAACTATCAAAGTTTTGTGTAATAAGTCACTGCCAAGAACGCCA
Organism: Hyposmocoma kahamanoa; assembly: GCF_003589595.1. Classification (NCBI taxonomy): domain Eukaryota; kingdom Metazoa; phylum Arthropoda; class Insecta; order Lepidoptera; family Cosmopterigidae; genus Hyposmocoma; species Hyposmocoma kahamanoa. The sequence goes on along the minus strand of NW_020653750.1, from coordinate 9,120,235 downwards.
CTTACAGAAGCTGCTGTTGTTGATTTAAGGTGATCTGTCACCGCAAATGGAACTCTACTGTTGATCATACTGCATTAACGTTGGAATAACAAATACTGCAGTTTTGATAATAATATTTTAATAATATTGAGGACCTTCGTGGTCGAGTGGCTTGCAGTGGACCGGTTTTCATGGTGTCGCCATCTCTGAGGTCTCGGGTTCGATCCCTGGTGGGATCAATGTAAGAAACTGTTGTATATTGTCTAGGGTCTGGGTGTTTGTGGTACCGTCGTTGTTTTCGATTTCCATAACACAAGTGCATTACTTACTTACTTTGGGATCAACGTTAACTAATATTTTTTTATTTATATGATAAAATTTGGGTATGCGAACAAGATGGTAACAAACCACTTTTAAAACACCCATTAAAGTAAAATGTCGTCGTCGGATATTCAGTGATCTCGCTGTGAAAGTATTAGGCATTGTAAGACACCACTAATCAACTACCAAATTTATTCCTCAATTGCTTTCTATGGCACCCCCTAAAAGGCTTCAGTTAGGGCACCTTCAGAAGCGCGTGGCGTAACTGCCGCGCGTCTGTGCCGTATCAATAATGGCACGTGTAACGACAATGGCGCTTCTAAATATTGTATGAAAATTAGTAGTGCCACAGTGGTGCCACTACAGCCCTGAATCCCATTTCCACCAGGTACCCCGCGATGCATTGTAGATGTTATTCTTCGTCATCATGCGGTCATCCAACGATAACATATCCCTTTCCAATATTTTGCTCCTTATTGTTCTTTTTCTTCAATTTTGTTTTTGTGTTTCTTTATTTTTTTAGGAAATGAAACTATTTTTCCGGATTTAAATCGCGTATATTTGTTTTTTCAAACAAACCGACGTTTCGGGCCCTTTACAGGTCCCACAGTCAAGTCATACATGGAATCTCCACCCTTACTTAGTTTAAAGTGCGTACCTGAACCTTAGCCCTAAGTGTGATTGTGCGGTTGTCCGGCAACCATATTCGACAAAAAACCGAGTCCGCACCACGAGTCTTGGTAGCTCCGATGACTCGCACCGCCGCTACTGTCCGTCGCTCGACATATGCGGAATATACGTAGAATTTAAACCTGAAACAAGAGATGATTTCATATATTTTTTTCGGATATCAAGCTACAAAGAACACTTTATAGACTTCTTGCTTAATAGAAACTTCTATCCCCTAATTAAACTAGAGATGGTAAATTTGTTCTTTTTTAATAGTGAGAAACATAACATTAATAAGGGTAATAAAAATTAGCTGTCTGGTCTCAACAGTCCTTTTCACAAATTCATTTAAGGGGCAATGTATACTCTTCTATAATTAGATTCCGGTTGATATTTACAATTTGCCATTTACGAAGTTTAAAACTATAGTGAAACAAAAACTTTAAAGGTTGTTTATTATGCAGCTTCTGCGTACTTGGATGACAAAAAGGTTGTCTTGATGTATCATATTTCAAATAAAAATTATAAGTGATAAGTGTAATCAAATGTTTAGTTTTTACAAATAATCTCAGTATAGAGTACTAAAAAAGCCGACCTCAAAAAGTCGTGGAATTACATCTATTTGTCAAGTTTTATTGAAATCGTTTACCGGAAAATGCACGAAAACAGATTCATTCCCTAGTTTGCCAACCTTAGAGGTGGAATATTATCTTCAAATTTAAAGTGGACCGCTACTGAGGTACCCTCTTTCCAACAAAAAAAGAATCATCCAAACCGGTTCCCAAATGCCGGAGTAATCGCGTAACATACATACAAAAAGAAACAAGACAAATTGATAACCTCCTCCTTTTTTGAACTCGGCTAAAAAAATTTTGTTTTTCACTCACTCTTCTCAGGGGAATCTACCTTACGAATCAATAGTAGAGTTTAATCAATACGACGATTTGCTTACTTATGAAATAGATTTATTACTTTATTACATTACTTTGATTGAAATTTACTTGTTCCTCCATAGATGTTACAAATGGCACTACTATTTATGTAGTATTTCAACATTACAGTAGCTATAGATGAACGAATAGAGCCGAACATTAAATGTCAATAAACCTAGGTTAGCACCCATGATACCTCGGAAATCTCGAACCAGTTGGTATTCCCCTAAAAGCAAATATTTTCCAAATGCCTCACGCCACTGACAGGCAATTTGTAAACACACCGGTAACGATTGCTTTGTGTACCTTGCTACAATACCACTGATAACGTCTTATCTAGGCTAGCTAATAAACCAGTTTACTATCATAATTCTGATGAAGACTTTGTGAAAACGACTAAAACTACGTTTTTTAAAGACTTCGTAGTAGTAAAAACGTAGTAATTATCATTGATAATTGTTATGACAATTATCATAATAATTATCACGATAACTATCTTGATAAATGTACCTTTTTGTAGCTTTTAGTAACAGTAGAGCACCTTGTGAAAGAGTTCGTCTCTAGAAGTACTGCCACCTTATCTATTTCTGCCGCCAAGCAGTAATGTCAACATTACTGTGTTCCGGTTTGAAGGATAAGGGTGCTGGTGAAATTACTATCAACTTATAACTGAAGGTGACGGCCGCAGTGGCGATGTGCCTCAGATCTTTGCGATTTAAAGCTCTGTGTGGTACTGCAATTGTTACGGATAAGCGTATCACTTACCATCATGCGCATGACTTGTTCGTTCCGTCATTTGATATTATATAAAAAAGAAAAACTTGATATTTATAAAAGTAAATGGAACAACAAAATACTACCGCTAGCAACCTCGATAAAGGTAACAAGCCATACATATCATTTTCGTTTCATGTTTATTTAGTTTTCTCACTGTTTGTCATGTTTAGTAAAAAATTAAAGAGATAAAACTATGAATCAGCATGGATAATTATCGGAAATATACTGGATTATTATCATGACAATTATCAAAGAAAATATATGTCTTAATAATTTCGAATCCTGGTTTATTGTGTAACTGTAGAAACATCGTTGCGGTCGTATATTCGATATTTACTGAGTAAGCACATATCGATCTTGGATTTAGATTGGATAATTTCACGGTTAACGCGTACGACCCAAAGAAAATGAGCATCAATAACAGTGATTAGCTACAATACAATGGACGATACACTGCGTCAGTACAGAAGAGTATTTATTTCAAAATTACATTATCATATAGAAGGATGTACTGAGTTTCAAAGACCGTTGCAGAGACCTACGTGTTGCTAAATTTTTGGAAAATATGAAATCGCTTTTCGTCAGGTTACATCTGTTGTAGAAACTTGAATATATTTTTATTTGCAATAGACAAAAATTAAATCACATATTTATTTGTTCTGCAAAGAAACCATGTAACTCGTTTTATATTGCACATTATCAAGATGGAGGAATCGTTATTGGCCGAATTAAATAAAAAGTGAATAGACGTACGAGGGCGATACGTCCTTAACTTTGAGAGGATTTTTTTAATATAGTTTATTTATCTACGCAATCTCCTTTTAATTTTATTCACCTTGACCATTGACTTACAATTATATGGACGTCGGGTCCGCGGTAAAAAGTGTCCGCACTTGTAAGGCGCTAAAATCGTATACAGAGCGCCAAACTCCGCTTTAGTCTTCATTTGTTCGACTGACAGCGCGATACTGCGATGACATTACAATTTAAATTTCGAATAGGTTGACTTGGGACATTTTTTTCGTGGTTTTTGTATTAGACCCGTCGTCCATTTATTTGTAAGTCAATGACCTTGACCATCGATATCCCAACAACCCATCAAAAAATTTTTTTTTGTCAAACTGTAAAATTACCCTGTTTCAGCTATCACTTCCTCATTTTTTATGTAAATCGATAAAAAATCAGATAAAAGTCAAATGGGGCTAAATCTAGTGAATACGGGGAGTGTGGCAATAGTTCGTATTTCGATTATTATAATTCGACAAGTTTTGACGTTCTTATTGCGGATGAGAAACAGAATTCTCGAAATTCCGATTGCTCAGTCTTCAAAATACCTAATATATCGACCTCACCCATCCTCACCTAACTTTTTCAATTCTGTTTCTATTAAATTTAGCGTGAATTTTAAAAAGTTACGTCAGTTGCTTATTAAGGAGTTCTAAATTAAGAACTAAAAATAAAATCTCAAAAAGTTTTTATTCAACTTAAAGTATTTATCAAACTGCTATTTTTCACCACTATGGCAAGCCTTCTAGTGTATGCCACCGATATGATAAGAAGATTTAGTGGCACATTTGACGATTGATGTAACGTCTATGAACATGTTCAACTTGGCAAATATAATAGTAAATCTCAGCAAATTTAAAATTGTGTTTATTTATAATATATTTCTACTTATCACTTATAACTTTACTCGTGTAAACCGGCTATAGCACAAATTTTTTCATCATATAATTCGAACCTCTTCCAAGCCATTAAGTGTCCTTGTAAATATCAATCAATCAATCAATCAATCAAATTTTATTTAATTGTCAGTTGTAAATATCAGTCAAATTTTTATTGTCAAATAAGACAGTCCCTATCTACCGACCCGAGAGATAGGGAGTTCCGGGGTGACTACAGGCTCTCCGGTAAGACCAGGGTGCGGCGGGCGTCCGTGCCGAGCCCTCCGCCAGTGGTACGCCTTCACGGGCGTTTCTGGCGGACCCGAACTTAGATATGGACTCGCCGCGGCTTGTGGTTAGCTGCAGGGATGAACACGTTCGTCTCGCGCGCAGCTAGCACGTGTTAATAGCGGTCTAGACGAGGGCGTAATGGCGTAGAGACTCGCGGAGCTCGTGCCCTTTAAGTCGTTAGCTTTGTCCGAACATTGTCGCAGGACACTGCTACCGGCACTAGCCCGCTAGCCCGGAGAGCTAGTAGAGGATGAGCTATACATCCTCCGATCCCTCCAGTCGCGTAAGAATTTGGGAACTGGAGAGACGCAGTTCATTCGGCGTCCGCCACAAAAGCGGAGATTTCGAAAGTCGACAGTTCAGCGGTGACAACCGTTAGGGAGATGCCACACGGGGGTTGCGTCGTGGCAACTGCGTTGATTTCAAGGTACTGAGTGTCGCACGAGCTGTTCCGTCGATTTAATTTATATGTAGTGCAGTTGCGACGCCGCGACGCCGCCCGTGTAGCATCTCCCTTAGACGCGTAGAGCGCGACGGGAACTGGGCGTGCCTACAGCTCCAGTGCCTATCTGGAAAATACGGAGAGTGCTGTAGATGCATCCGGGGCGCCTCACCTAAAGAACTAGCCTTGCAGAGAACCGGATGAAGTCCGTGCAAACGGGCTGATCTGGGGTTAGGACCTGAGTTAGATGGTCTCTGCGCAGGCATGCTGGCGCAGGTCATAGTGCCCTTCTCGTACACCCTAAAGGTCGTTAGGGAGGGTCAGCTCAATCAAAACTAATGTAGAAAGATGTGGGGCTGTCAAAGAAGTCAAATAATTTTCAGTTCGTTGGAAAACTACTACTAAATCCGTGTAACCTATAAGTCTCTTGACACGATTTTCAACTGAAAATGGTGGCCGGTTGATATTTAGCAGAACCATCACGTACGTAGCACAGGTGGTGGTAGTTTACTACCGAGTAATGAACTAACCATTACAGAACGTCTATTTATAATATCACTTGATGCGATGTAATTTGACTATAGTTTATCAATAAATAACCTCCCAATACAAGTACTAACTGCCTCGGTGGCCGAACGGATACCATACTGGAATGCCACGCAAGAGGTCCCAGGTTGTGTCCATAACACCCGCGATACAGGGTTTCGTTAGGGCGCAGCTATGAGTGTGTGCGCGTTATTATTATTATTATTTTTATTATCATACTTAAAAGAAGGCCTCACCCTCGTATGTAATTTTGTCTATGTTTGAGATGAAATAAAGTATTTTTACTATTTAATTTTTTTATAATAATAATAAACCATCTTATACAATTACATTTATTGGTGTTTATAGCATAGAAAAATGGAGTCATAGAAAACTGCCAATTTCTACGCCGGTTTGCTGTATCTATATACATGTAATTGAACACAAATTGTATTCGAAAAGACAACACATACACACGCACTTCACAGATATAATATATATATATATATATATTCTCTTTCGCAGTGTTTTATTTACTTTACAAAACACAATATTCAAAATAACAAAAAACTCGAATACACAAAAATAAATAGGGCTTGAGCTTACACTGCGTTACGTCGGAATTCGCAGATCAAACGCTACATTCTGTTCCTTGAAGAATTAGGACTCTTACCACACTACAATCTTACTGTTATCATTTCTATGGTAATGAGTGAAAATACGATCCCAATACTGTTGTCCTTTTTTTTTTCAAATGGTATTTACATTTGAAAGAAATACGAACTAATGTAGGTATGAAACCCTTAACTTGATTGATATAACTGCAACCGTACGTGTATATTATAATTATAATTCTACAAACAATAACTAGTGCCAATCAGGTATACACAAATGTTCTCTATTGTTAAGTTCACAATGTAAACATGAAAATGTTTATATACTAAACTTGAATCTAGGTCACTCAACAAGTAACCAAATTCTGTTTTGGATTGAACAATTCATACCGCAGCAGAGCTGCTTGTATAACAGTTCCTCCAGTAGGGTTAGCACGACAAGTCGCGATTTGCACGAGAGCGTCATAAAACACGGGATTTCTTTTCGATAATAGCAGTATGTCGCGCGGTATGTCGCTCTCGCGCAAGACGCGTCCTGTTATGCTAACCCTACAGGGAAGTACTGCTACCTTACCTATTTCTTCAGCAGTAATTTGAGCATTACTGCGTTCCGGTTTTGAAGGGTAAGGATGCTAACTACACGCACATGAGAGTTGTCAACTTATGTTTCATGCTGACGGGCGCAGCGGCCGTGCTCCTAAGATCTTTGCGATTCAAAGCTTTTGGTGTCACTGCAATTGCTATTGATAAGCGTGTTGCTTACTATGAAGCCCATAACTTGTTCGTCCCGTCACTTGAAATCATTAAAAAAAGTCTAGTAAAATTTCTATGATATGCAAAAAACCACCATTGTAAAAATAGTTTAATTTCCAATCCATGCATATAAATCGAGACTACCTAAGAACTAGATACATAAATAACTAGGTGTACCCGGTGCATGCACTTATTGTTATGTTATCAAGAGATGAAACGACTACCTTTGGCCTTTCCTTTTTGGCTATAGACACATTTCTTGAAACAGCCAATTGGTCTGACGAACTCTCACAAGGAGCTGTACTGCAGCTAAGATTGATAAGATTAATTAACTTTGCTCGCTGAGCTCATGTTGGATATCAAACGCGATATTCTGGGGTAAGTACACACTCTGCAACCGAATTTTTAAAATTGATCAAGTAAGTAATTTACTATATTAGTTTTTTTTTATTTTACTACCACAACCTCATCACGAGTTGGCAAAAGCTACTAATAACAATTTGTAGTGGAAATAGGCCGGCGAGATTTCAATTTAACATTTTCTCGTGTCGCTTCGTCTTGCTTTGGCGGTGGAAAAGTGTATTATTATTATGTTATCTGCGTCCGTACCCTACATCCATCCATATATATAAATATTGATTATGCGTGAGGCAAGTACCACAGATGTCTCACAGACAGTTACAACAATGAAACGTACCGTGTGAGAACCTAAATTAGTCGTCGCTCCAGGTGGCGGCGCCAAATGAGTTTCAGGCGTTACCGACGTGCTTGGCAGACATATTCAGCCACATTATGCTCCACATTATAATTCGTGTGATATGTGTTAGAACTTAGGGACTGTTTTTTACTGACGAAACTTCTGCAATGTAGGTACAGTCAAAAGCACATCAAGCTTGGCACTTAAGATTTATATTCAACTTTATGCCGTTTTCGTACACATACCTACGCCTGACACGATTTTAGCGTTTCAGTATGCGTTAATAATTTGCATCAGTATATATTATTTAATCCAAAGGTTGCTTAAAAAAGGAAGATATAGTCTTTGTATCGTGCAAAAACATAGTGTTTTTTCGTTCGTATGTGCATCAAATAATGCCTTTTCATCCATAATATATTTTTGAATGCTGAAAACATTAATCCATTACTTTTTCTTTTTTTGTGATAACAAGTGACGGGACGAACAAGTCATGCGCCTGGTGGTAAGCGACACGCCTATCTATAGCAATTGCAGAACCACACATTAAATCGCAAAGATCTGAGGGGCACTACGCCTGTCACCCTAAGACATAAGTTGCCAAGTAACATTTGCCTGTAACTTCACCAACACTCTTACCCTTCAAAACCGGAATGCTATAATCCTCACATTACTGCTTGGCAGCAAAAATAGGTAAAGTGGCAGTACTTCTCTGGACGAACTCCTTCACAAGGAACTGTACTGCTATTAAATTTACATTATGGTACTGACCAATTTCTAGTTCTCCCTATCTAACGACCCGTAATAGGGAGTTCCGGGGAGACTACTCTACTACAGACTGGCTGGGGTTTGTGGTCAGCAGTAGGGATGAACACATTCGTCTGTGCCGGTTGCATGTGGCCGGCGTTCATCCCGCGCGCAACTACCGGTCTAGACAAGGGCCTAAGGCGAGGAGACGCGTGGGGTGAGTTGCCCTTTAAATCGGAAGCTATGGCCGGACATTGTCGCAGGACACTGCGGCCTATATCTTCAGTACTAGCCCTAGAGAGGAGACACCTCGACGTCGGGAAGGGAGCGTGCCTTACAGCTCCGCCGCCATAGAGAAGATTTGGTAGTGGACTCTAGAATTAACGGCTTAGCGGTGGGAACCTTTAATTGTGTAATGCATAACGGGAAGTGAGCGTGCCTGCAGCTCCGGAAACTATCTGGAAAATAAGGAGTATACTGTACGCGCACCCGGGGCGGCTTACCCAAGACACTAACCTCTTGAGAATCGCATGAAGTCAGTGACAACGGTCTGTGACAACCCTGTACACTGGCTAATCTGGGGTCAGATCCTGAACTTTGGCGGTTCCAGTGCACGTACAGGTTATGGTGCCCTTGTACACCTAAGGATCGGGTCACAATAATCAAATTTTTTGTAAAAAGAAAGGGGATAACCAATTTCTAGGAGTTTCATGAATCGCGCTATTATAATTTTATTAAATGTTAGTATTTAGTATTACTTCATTCATGTTTTTTCTTTTTACTAACATAGCTACTTAGAAAACAGTTACTAACCAATTTTATGGACCCCATTTTCTGAATTAAAGATAAAATAAATAAATAATTTTACTTTTGGCCTGCTTCCTGGAAACCATGTATTTATGATGTCATTTTTTTGTACAATGAAATAAACACACAGTGGTGATAATTTTGTGTTTGGATTTATTAATGGATTGTTCACTAGCTCCCAAGCCTACTATGAGCTCTTAGAGCAATCCTATATAATAACTATACAACAATATATAAAGAGCGTTTACACATAGTACAATAATACTATATATAAACGCTCAATGTAACCATTGATAGTTTTTATTTATTGACAATTGGCTATATAGCCTATAAAGATAACAAATGATTATGAAACTGAAAATATAATAAAACTTAAACGAAATTTCTTAAACATGTAACAAAATCTAAAAAAAGTTAGTCACCGAGTAACTTTTTTGAATTTCCTTATTTTTACAGATGAGACCGCCATTTGCATGGCAAATGGCACGTCATGATACGATTTTGCTATCAAAGAAAAGGTAAACGTATTTCGAATGGGGAACGTAAACTGCATGGACAGTGAATTGTTTTTGTGAGGTCATAGTACGAATTTGACAGGCAATCCAACTTAGAGGCTTAAATAGAATTTTTCTAAGAGCTCATAGTAGGTCACCAGTACTATATTTTTTTTATTTTCAGTAAAAAGTCTGCAATGAGCTTTACATCCTCTATTCACCGTTCTCGTTTTCTACTACTTTGTGAGCCTTTCCCCGAAACAAAGTCATTGTCACGCCGTACGCAATTCGTGTTTAAATTTGCATTACAATGTAACAAACAATACGAATAGTCTTTTCTCACAATGTATACGAAATTGTACCCGTTTTTAACCAAAACAAACAAACCATTACGAATTTTGTCTCCAAAACGAAATACGCAATTTTGAATTCAAATATGAGCACGTCGAAAAGGCTTGATAAAATAACTTGCACTTATTAGCTCCAACATTTTATGTTAAATAAAACAGGGAATATAAATACTAAGAATGATATTATTCACAAAAATACACTTGTGTTTTAAATAACTTAACCCGCTCTAGATTCCATAATCAACAAGTAGATCTCTGCGACTAAACACAACCTGGTATTTTCAACTGTATTTTCAATTGTTTAAATATTATAAAATTGTACGGAGTGGAAAAATAAACTTATTAACTAATTTTTTTTATGACACAAAGTGACGAAACGAACAAGGCGTACGCCTGGTGGTAAGCGATACGCCTGTCAATAGCAATTACACTGCCACTCAGAGCTTTAAATCGCAAAGACCATAAGTTGCATAAGTTGACATGTCCCGTATGCCTGTCATTTCACCAGTACCCTCACCCTTCAGAACCGATTCGCAATAATATATAACCACTTGTCGGCAGAAATACGTAAGGTGGATACTTCCTTGAACGAACAATTTCACTGCTACTAAAATAGAATATTTCTTAAGAAAATCGAACATAAATTTCGCCGTGTATACAAATCATTGTACAAGATATGTTTGCGTGATTATGTAGGAACTAGGAACTGAACGCTTTAAGTGTTCAGGTGACATTTTCCGAGCTTCCATCCCTAACAATGTTTGTACCTGCCCACGGTACAAATAGCCCGGTTGACCTAATTCGCACAAACTCGGCCAATTGTCACGAGAACTGTTTTAGGCTTTCTCGGATTCTTACTACGCAGACATGCCGAAAACCTTACATAAAAAATACAAAATGCCAACAATAAATTGGTTAGAAACCTTGCTATCTAAGTCGTTAATAAAATATTTTATTCGTAAGGATCTCGGTGCCCTAGCGGTTAATAGTGTGGGCGCTAAATAAGAACGTCGACTATTCTATTCCAGAGCCAATTTGGAGATGAGCTTTTTTGGGTAGTGCCCCGGTATTTATTTCATTGCTTTGGTACTTACAGTACATGGCATTTATTTTTTATTTATTTAATAGTTTTTTGTACAGGAAAAATACAACAAGTCACAAAGAATACAAGCGAAATTAAAAACAAAAGGTTCTGCTTATTTCTAATAGAAATTTCTTCCTGCAGACCTAAATACAGGACACTATAACTAAAAGAACGGGCATATGTGCACAACAAAACAAGAAAAAAAAAATATAAAAATAATATAAAAATATTAAATTGTTATAAATTATATAAATACTTAGATAAATACATATTTTATAATATAATACCTACGATATGGATGGAATAGTAGATAAATAATGCTCTTTAACTCTCACTTTAAAAATAGCTAACGATTTACTTTCGTGAACAGTAATAGGAAGTGCATTCCAAAGTCTGACCGCATGAACGGTGAAGGAGTGAGAATAGAAACCGGAATTGAAGCATGGAAAAGATAACTGGGACCTAACAAGAGAGCGACAGGGTTTATCCTGGGACCTAAGGAAGCTGAAACACTCTTTCAGGTACCTGGGAGACACAGGGTTATGTAAAATATTGTAAAGAATGGAGACAATATGCAAATTCCTGCGGAGACGGATGGGAAGCCATTTGAGCTGACTGCGGAAATGTGAAATTCGGTCATATTTACGAAGCCCAAAGATGAACCTTATACATAGGTTTTGCAGTCGTTCAAGCTTATTTAGCAGTTCTTCAGTAGCATCCAAATAGCAGGAATCAGCATAATCTAAGAAGGGCAAAATAAGTGTTTGGACTAAACATATTTTGGTTTTTAAAGGTAAATCGTTTTGGAGGCGCTTAAGTGAGTGCAAGGAGAAATGGACTTTACGACTGACTTCATTAATATGTGGAGTCCAAACCAAATTACAATCTAAAAGCAAGCCAAGATTAGTTGCAGTAGAAGCATAAGCAATAGGCGTGGAATTATACGCTATAGGTGGGACAGAATCTAGATGCAATATGCCACGCATATACCCACTTCCCACAATCATAGCCTGTGACTTTTTGGGATTCACCAACAAACCAAAACACTCAGCCCAATGAGCGATGCATCGTAAATCAGCATTAACCGCTTCAACGGCTGCAACGGCATTTTCTATTTGAAATCAGATAATTCATGTAGTTGTCTGACACATTATTCTCAAGATCATCATCACGATCATTATAGTAGTTTTATAATTATAATATAACAATAAATTAGAGTTCGAAGTGATAATGACCACGATAATTACCTTAGTAAATATACGTTAATAATTATCTTACTATTTATGGAACAACAAAATGCTTCCGCTGGCAATGTCGTGGCATGTGTTTATTTCATTTATCTATATCACTGACGTATCCAAACGTGTCAAACGTTAATCTCAAAAGAGACATAAACTAAATCATTTTCCCAAAGATTTTTCTCCGTGTATAAATAATTTTCTCACGGTTTGTCATTTTTAGTCAAAACCAGGGGGCCCATAACCTTTCCAAAAACAATCTTATTTCAATGTAAACATAAAGCAAGCTTATTGTAATATTACTCAAAGCGCACGTATGTCATACGACGTTTTATAACATATTTGAGAGCAAATAAATAAGACTCTGACTTTCTTAAACGAATAAATCTTTAATTACTTGTTAAAGCAGTTATAGAAATTTGAACAATTTTTTAAAGTAATTGTTACGTTGCCAGTTGGCATTTTTAATGTTGTCAAGTTATTATTATTAGTTACAATCTCCCCAGTCTCTCTCTCACTCTCTTGAGTGAAAGTAGGAGAAACGAGACCACAGAGTTCTGCAGTCGGTGGCGGCGGCGGAGGCGGTTGCGGCTGCGGCGACGATGGTGGAATGTACACGTGTGCTCGTAGATGGTTGAAAGTCAACACTTGACTCCAAATTTATGTTCCTTGTAATGCGAGAGCTAATTTCTTCTTTATTTCTTATCGAGTCTTCTATGTATCCTTCGGCTACATTGCTTGACCGCCATCCTCCGTGGCGTTTTAGTGTCAATAAGTCCGCACCTGAATCGGCGAGCAATGTAAGAAAGTGGCAATTTCTTTCGGCATTGCTCCCAATTTATGAATGCCAATGGGTTAGTTAGTGCATTTTCCATTTTGGTAATTTTGAAAAAATCTGTTGGAATTAGCTTTTGTTGAACGAAGCGCTTTGTATTTCTACACTACGTCGTAAAAAGGCCCCTGTATTGTGAACGACCTTGGAATTTTACTTTTTGTGTTTTTGATCTGGACAAGAAGAACCAGCCCATGGTTCTCGACATCATTAGTTGTTATGTTTGCCAACTCTTGACGTCTACATGCACCATTTATACCGAATATTAATACAACCTGAAAAGAGATAAAAAGAACGTATAAACACCTATATTGTAAAGAAATACGAAAGTGAAAGAAATTAATAACAATAATTTAGTTTCAACTGACCTTTGTTGCCAAATATCGCCAATCCGGAGCTTCTTTTAGGAACTTCTTGATATTGTCAGCCGAAAATACTTTCGACTTTTTACTTACATGGCCATCTGAGCGTCTTTTTAGAAATGCTATCAAGTTGGAGTATGACTTGATATCAATACCATGGTTTGTTTTCATAGTGCTTTTTAGCATTGAATAGTAGCACCACAATGAGTTTGACTTATATTTTTGAGAAAGTTCCATGAAATAGGCTAAAAACACATTTTCTGAAAATGAATTTGCATTTTTGCTTGTTTTCCATATGATGAAATTTTGATACGCTTGTAAGTATCTATCGGTCGATTTTTCAGGTACGAGGCTTAGAGTAGCCTTTTTCGCAAAAACAATACAGCGAAAAGAAAAAGCGCGCGAAATAATTTTTACTTGTCCACAAATTAGCCATGCGCGCGCATCAACGTTTTTTTTTTTAGGCAAAGGTATAGAAATAGCCAGTATTACTAATAAAGTAAATCAATATTTTTGGGTATTTGTTACAGATAAATGGTTGTAATTTATTGTCAAAATTAATTAAATGAAAGAATTAAATGTTTATTTACTATATTTTATCTCCCAAAGTTAATTTTATTCATAAAATATTGACCACTTTTCTAACATAAAAACTCTTTGCAAAGATTTAAAAAAGTATCGTTAATTTTTAAACGGAGCATCTTAAAAAACCGTGCATCTTACTTTATAAAAAAAAAACTCGTGCGTTTTACATTACAATAACGCACAAGTGCGTAATGAAATACATTACGATATTGAAATTGGTGTGATTTCAGCCACTTTACGAGCAAATATGTTATAAAGTATTATTGCTAAAGTGACTGACTGAAAATCATTCGCTTTCCAATATTGTTTATTCCTTACTAAAAGTAGCAAAAAAATAACGCTATATGAACTGTATACTAATATAATATAATAAGTACTTAATATTATTTACATTCAGAGAATTTTAACTGCCAAAATAAGAAAAGTATGTAATAATGAAATCTATTAAAATTACGTTCTTTTCAATTATTATTCCGCATTTTCATGAAAAAAAAAATTAAAAAAACAAGCTGAGTCTTGATCTCAACTCAACTGTTAGTTTCGCCAAGAAGCATATAGATGGCGCTGTCATAATTTTACGAAATAAACATCGCGTATTTTTATTTTACGAGAAATTATTTCCTATGTGCTATTAAATAAAAAATAAACAAAATATTAAAGCGATATATGTAAATAAATAAGTTCAACTTAACTTTTAATCATTACAAGTCAATATTACAATAAAACTGAAAATAATATTGTTTCCATTGCATCCGTGTAACTATTTTAAGATTGCTAAATTTGACATAAGAGTAGTAAAGTCGCGACATAGTACGAACTGAGTGAATGAATAGTCACAAAGCTGCCATTAAAACATCATAGTTTTAACATTACAAATAAGCTTACTTTAAACGCGTTATGGTACGAAAAGTCAATAGAAGGTAAAAGTAATATTGTTTTAAGAGGTTGTGGTAGGCCACCAGGAAACGTAACTATGAATCAGAATAGGTAATTATCCGTTATATATATAAAAATAAAATTGTATGATAATTATCGAAGGAAATAAATATCTTGATAATTTTCGAGCCCTACAATAAAAGCATTTAAGACCAGTAGGGTGAATTCCTGTTATTAATTAGAGCTCTCACAACAAAACCGTAACCAGGGAAAAGTTGATCGGATCGATATAGATGTTATCACAAGACATTCAAGCGACACAAGTTGTAACCTTATTAATTTAGTCTCTATCCATTGCATCGTCAGGGAATAGATATATGCTACATCGAGAAATACGTCAATGTGAATGTATCGATACTATATTATATAAAGATGGATGAGAAGAGATTAATATATAATATAAAGAATATTTGTACAGACGCTATAAAATTAAGATATTTAAACGTCAATACAAAAACCCCTTTGTTGAACAGACCGAAATAAATTAAGCACAAAACTTGGTAAGTATTCGTATGAATTGCAAATTTCGCTTTTAAGACTACATTACGGACCTTAATTAAGTCTTATGAAATTTACATTTTGTTTGGTACTAAAACACATCGACTACATCCGAGTCCGTAACTTCAATCCGCTATTCTGATAATTGAAAGATCAATTATTCAAAAAGAAACCACTTAATGTTTGTGACGAGAGTTGTTTTTCAATATTCAGGTAGGTTCTGTCACGCATCTCTAGAGCTGTGACGAACTACACGACCTAGATGTTAATATTGAGCGACGAATAGCTATAATGCGTCTCACGTGGTGCAAAACTTCGTTTTATTCAATTTGTTACGATGTAGAAGCCTCACTCCCAAAGGAATAGGATTAAACATACCCTCCTTTACACAGAGTACAGAAATGGCTGTTACTTATGTTCCACACAATATTTAGCTATAAAGTTTAATGTGTCACCTGTAAATAATGTGCGTGTTATAACTTTTCCATAAAACTTGTATTACTTCATTAAGTAGTACTCAAGCCAAGTCTAGCGTTACTGGAAATGTGCAATGAGACATTAAGTTTACAATTTTTAGGATTTTCAATATCACTACTACATTCTTAAACCTGTATGAACCAGTTAAATTTTATAGTAATAAACTTCAATAACTTCAGCTCATCAGCAACTTAAACGAGATGATGGCAATGTTTTGACATTGCCACAGATCAATAAATACAGTAGAAATGCTAAGTGGGCATGCCACGTGTGCCAACTGTATGCGGACTTCTCCATACTTAAGCTCAGTCCGCCATTTTCGCTTTGTACGTCAAGAGCACATCAAGCTTGACACTTTGTACTTTGGACCGTTCTTATCGTAAGTGACATAGAGTTGGATTTAAGTCTAAAGTGTAAAGCTTGACGTGCTCTTGACCCTGTATGATGGTCGTATGAATTATCTAGCGCAAAACCTCGAAAATCGTGGGAAAAATGCCTTGTTTTACTTTGAAGTGCAAATATGATAGTCGCACCTGTAATATTATCTATGGTGGCATTTCATATATAATAATATATTATATCGATTAGTCTAATTTTATTTAATTTTAATACATTTTCCATTTTCTACTTATCGTAATAAATTTTTGTTATAAGAAACGAGAGTAAATCTTAAACCGCTGCAATATGGTCGACTTTTTTGGAAAACGTTAACAAGGCGTTAATCGTTAGTGGTCTTTCAGCTATTGCTGCTAGATGGCAGCACATTGAACGAAATTTCAATATAAAATCAAAACACTGGAACTTGCAATAATTGATATAACATTCAACGATATGCCAACTGGGTAAAGTTTAAATTACATTAACAATACAGAATTTGTTACAACTTTTAAGAGTCTACCAATTATTATGAATATTTCATAGTGTTTAACATTATGATAGTGTGAGTTTTGGTGACGGAAGGGTCCATTGTTTTTTTTTTTCGTTGTCGAAGCGTATGGCGAGATTTTTATACTGTGTTCTATTTGTATTTCTAATTCTGTGGAACTTCTACTCATTTAATTTGAAATTTATTAAAAGCAGCAAAGTTTTGTCGACAATGATTGAATTACGTGTACTACTTTTACCTACAGAAGCTTAAGACAAACTTGGATTTGACCCGCGTCGTACTAATTAAAAAGTTTGTAATAAAATTTGTCAGATTACTTTAAAGGAAGTAACTTTCAAATTACTTATAACTTCAAATTAAACCAAAAATAAACTCATATGAATTTAGATACTGCAAAGTTGCGACGTTGTGACTCATTAGAGCTAACAAATAAAATTGTTCGGTCAACATAAATATGAGATCACAATATTTAAAAAAGAAGGTGAGAAACTTACATTTACGTGTGAAATTTTTTGAAATAATTAAATACCAATTACATTAAGGTTAAAGTGCGAAGAGTTGTTTTACGAAAAAAACAATATATATCGCATGTCCGTCTTGGCGAATCGCTCTACCGTGCCCCCTAGATTCAAATTAATTTTAACAATAAAATACGAATACTATTATGAAAACCCATAGAAATGACACGCATCAATGATATTTGTATATTTTTCATATGTTTGTGCTTTATACATTCTATATATACCTAGTGGGAGTTCATGATTATGAAGTTGAAAGCGTGTAATGAAAGTAACGAGTACCCGGGGAATTACCAATTCAATTAATTAATCTAAACGAAGCAAGCAACGTCGAATAGTTTGCATTCACTGTGTACAGCTATTACAACATTCGTGTCCACTGTTTTAAAAGTTACATTAATAAGACACTTTTAACACAATGTGTTAAGAATGTCTTTTCCATTTTAACTGCCTCCGTGGCCGGACGGTCACCATGCCGGACTGCCACGCAGAGGTCCCAGGTTCGATTCCCGGGCCGGGAGAAATGTTTGTGTGGCTTACATTTGTTTCTCTCGTAAGTTTGGGTGTAATTTGTGGTTGTCTATGTGTGTGTCCATGGCACCCGCGACACAGGGTTTCCCTACTGCGGGGCTATGATGAATGTGTGCGTTATTATTATTATTATTGCAAGCATTGGTTTAATACGTACTTAAGTTTTGTGGACTTTAAGCTTACCATGACCAAATTGAGAACGTCCTAAAGTAAAACCAGGTTAAGAGTACCTTTAACCGTCGAGCATGTATAAATGTATTAATGTTGTTGATGAGGAGAAAGATGTATGTCAGGACCGTAGCAAGTTGGCAGTTGTCTCTGCCTCCCTCGATGAGAAAAGAGTATGAAGTATATGTATGTATAACCATGATATTAAATATTTTTTTGTGAAAGTACTCCATTACTTTGTTGTAATTATTAATACAAAGATCGAACGCTAAGAAAAATTCTTTCGAATCGATTAGATTTGAACCAACGCTTTCAGCGCACCGTGGCTGCCGCTCTTCCAACTGAGCTACGGTATGAACCAGCAGATCTAACGAAGTTTTGTATGTACGTGTTGCAAATCTTTGATTTTGATTTTTAATGATTTTTTAGCCGGAATACCATCTGTTTAAAAATCTATGAAAGTTTATATGCACATAAAATCTTTAATTAATATTAGACACAATTGGTTGATGACTTTACCATTTCAGTCAGCCGTGAACATGGGACCTGTAAATGTCCCGAAATGTTGGTTTGTTTGGAAAAACAAATATACGCGATGTAGATCCAAAAAAATTGTTTCATTTTCTATGTGTAACAATCAAGAAAACCTAAGAACGCGATACATAAAAACTTTATTTATCGCCACCGACTCTAAGTCGACTACCAAATCTCCTCATTGGTGTCAGAGCTATACGGCACGCTCTCTTCCCAACACCGAATGAACGATTCCCAAATTCCTACGCGGCCGGAGGAACAGGAAGATGTCATCATCTCATCCTCACCATCTACTGGCTCGCCGGGCTAGTGCCGGAGATGCCAAGAAGCAGTGTCTGCAACAATGTCCGGACAAAGCTACCGACTTAAAGGGCAACTCACGTGGCCTGCGCGTCTCCTCGCCTCAGGCCCTCAACTAGACCGCTGCTAAGACGCGCTAGCTGCGCGCAGAACGAACGTCCTGGCCGCACACCACCGGGGCAGACGAACGTGTTCGTCCCTGCAGCTAACCACAAACCCCGGCGAGTCCATAACCAGGTCTGGGTCCGCCAGAGACGCCTGTGAAGACATATAACTGGCGGAGGGCTTGGCCCGGACACCCGCCGTACCCTGGTCTTGCCATCGAGTCTGTAGTCTCTCCAGAAAACCCTATCTCTTAGGTCGGTAGATAGGGATATCCAGCGCCGACAGTGTAAACCGTCAGGCCACCGAGGTCGACAGAATAAACTTAAACCACTATATTAAATATTTTAAAAAAAACAACTGCTATGTGAGCGCAAGGACTTCATATTATATAGCCATTGTCGTCATCGACTGCAACGGTGATCGAAGGAAACAAATGAATTTGTTGTTAGATTTTCAGGGTTATTCCACAAATCCCTGTCATTGGTGATGATTGTGTTATTATGGCACAGAAAATCGATGTAAATGTTGTTGGTGTTTCGTGGACCCAGCACCTACAAGGTTATTAATACCTTAATGGGGATTAATGGTTTTTTCCAGTGTAGTTGGAATTTGTGGAAAAAAGTTCTAACAATCCCCTCTAATGAGAATTTGTAAAAGATACCATTCTTACCGATGAAAAGGACGAATATAATTTAGATAATATTACACAACAACAACGGAAATGCCACGTAAGACAGAAATAATTTTATCCCCAACGCCGCAAGTCGATCCTATCATATTTCCATTCAGCCAATCAAAATCTGACAAATAGAGTAAATCAATTCTGAATATAATCACTAATCACGAAGTTTATTTGATTACATAAACAATAAACAGAAAGTGATATTATAAAATCATTCATAGTAATCTCACATCTCTGTAATACGGAAAATCAAGCAGTATATCTTTAAAACTTATTCCCTATAGTATATCATAGGCGCTGAATTCCAGTTGCAACATACGAGTGTGGTTTGATAAGTAAGTGACTTTGAGAAGAAAAAACTTTTTTAAATTATGGTTTTTTTTTTTCTACATAATCTCCTTTAACTCTATGCACCTTGACTGACTTCAACCCATCAAAAAAGATTTTTTTGCCAAACTGAAAAATAGACCTGTAGTGACAGCTGATCACTTCCTCATTTGATGCAAATAGGTAAAAAATCAGATAAAAAAAGTCAAATGGTGCCAAATCTGGTGAAACCGGTGCGTGTGACATTCATAGATCGTGCCATAATTCGACAAGTTTTAACGTTGTGATTGCATATGAGAAATTCTCTCGAAATTCCGATTGCTCCATCTTAAAAAAATATACTGACCTCACCCAACTTTCTTATTTCTATTTTTTTATATGGACGCCGGAAAGCGATTTTGTTGTATTTCGAAAAATAGGACTATACACCAGGGCCAAAAAACTATTTCAAAAAATTATTTCTCTTTCATTTGAATTAGTAGAAAGTCAATTTTAAAGTATGATGTATATAATCAACGTATATAATCATATGTTAAGGTTAGGTTATTAGGTATCTTAGTAGCAGTAGAGTTCCTTGTGAAAGAGTTTGTCCAGGGAATTACTGCCACCGTACCTATTTCTGCCGTTAAGCAGTAATGTAAGCATTACTGTGTTCCGGTTTGGAAGGGTAAGGGTGATGGTGGAATTACAGGCACATGTGACATGTCAATATACGTCTGAGGGTGACGGATGCAGCAGCAGTGCCCCTAAAATCTGTGCGATATAAAGCTCTGCGTGGCATTGCAAGTGTTACGTATAAGCGTATCACTTACCACCAGACGCACGACTTGTTCGTCCCGTCACCTGGTATTATAAAAAAAAATCTTAGGACATCGACTGTACAAACGCAATATGTCTTAAAATCTAATACTAATATAAAGAAAAACTTTATCAAAAAGTTTCCTTGTAAACTATCAATATAATGGAAAAAGTTTTGACCCGCCGAGGCACACTCGACTCGAAAAACTTGGACAATTATTGAAAGCACCTTAAATATGGATATAAGGCCAAAAGCACACGGTCATAGTACACGATAGTCATCAACGTAATTGTAGGAAGCACAATAAGTTGACGTGGAACCAGATTGATGATAAAAAATAACACGAGCTCTATGGTCATGCAACTATTGCTATGAACAACTAATAGATTTTTCATACAATGTAGAAAACATTTTTGCCTCCATTATATTGGAATGGGAGATACTAATCTTACCAATAAACAGTTTATATTTTCTGCTAGCATGTTTGGCAGGCTGTAATGGTTAAAGGCATAAACCGTTACAAATGATAATTTATAAACATAAAAAAAGAACAATAAATAGTAAATTAAATAATGCTCACACTCATAGTCCGCACTAGGGAAACGCTCCATCACGGCTTAGGCTAGGCTTGCCAGATGACCGGGAAATCCGGGATTGTCCTGGAATTTGTCTTGTCCCGTGTACAGTAATTACACTTTACTATCCCGGATTCCAAACAATTACACGTTGTTTTTACAAATAGTCCTTTTCATAAAAGAAGTCCCCCTGACGCAGCGCAGTAGTCGTGCGAAGGAATGTCGAAATATTGATTACGAATGACGTAAAATTGTTATAGGTACTCAGTGAGTATTAAAAACTCCCAAAAGATGGTAGAAAACAATGTTACGGCCCTGTTATGACCGTCAAATTAGATAGATCCTAATCGAGGCTTAATACAAATAAGTATTTATTTTCGTACAATAATTTCTACAGTCAGTCTCCCTTACCCTAGTAGACTTGTCCCAGAAATGACAAGACAGTATCCAACCACAAATTATACCCAAACTCACGAGAGAAATAAATCGTTATAAAAAATATAGGAAAAAAATATAAAATCGAACTCGGGATCTCTGCGTGGCCGACCAGCGCGGCCGACCTTCGGCCACAGAGGCAGTACAAGAAGGAAGCATAATTATAATTTTTTTATTTAAAACAAACTGACCTCATAAGTTTATGGAATTACATCTATTTGCCAAGTTTTATTGAAAACTGTTATAAACCGGATTCATCCACTAATTTCCCACCTTTAGAGGACCACTAATGAGGACACATTTGCAACAAAAAAGGAATCTTCGAAATCGATACACAGATATCGAGTAATCGCGTATTATACAAAAAAATACAATCGAATTGAGAAGTTCCTCCTTTTTTTTTAAATGGGCAAAAAAAGAGACTGTTATACTTTTTCTTGCATTGTCGCCGTTACATTCGAAGTCAATTTCACCGGTTTTAATTTTCAAAATAATCGATAATCAATTAAGTTACAAAATAAAATTACAGTTCATGAGCTCCGTTTATATGGATCCCAATTAAAGCAACCATAAATTTACATATTCATGATATCTAAACGAAAACGTCCATTACGGATCAATACATGTTTACACAATCGCATTTTAAAACTCCACTCCCCGGTGAATCAATATGCCTCTAGCGCTGGCTATTTGTGTGATATATTGAACGTTCTATTAATATAAAATGCCTTTAACTTGTTATTTTTTGTATTTTAGTAGTATGATGAATTAAATGTTGAAAAATCTGTTATACATGTGCTAACAGCACATATTACTTGTACCTAAACATGTTATGTCAGCTGCATTATTAAGTTAATAATAATGCTAAATGGCTAGGTCCTTTTAGGGTCGTATTCCAGAACTCTACTCAATACTCAAGTCAAGATTTGAGCAGATTTGAGTATGATTTCAAGCACTGGAAATACGACCCTAATGGCAAGGACTTGAGTATGATTTTCAGTGCTCACTGCAATACTCAAGTCCTGACTTGAGTATTGAGTAGAGTTCTGGAATACGACCCTTAGAGTAGTTACAAACGGTGACTTTTAGCAGCGATGCAAACGCTATGCAGTCACTAATCGTCTACCATTACACACGTGCGCGATTTCAAGCAGCGATACAAGTGCGCGGCTACATCGATACAAACGCGCGATTGCATCGCTACACTTGGGATTTATAGGCGATTGCATCGATGCAATCGCGCGTTTGTATCGATGCAGTCGCGCGTTTGCATCGATGCTAAAAGAACCACTCTTAAACGTTCGTGAATCGATCGTATACCTAACCGTAAACGATGCGTTGCATAACGTACTTTTTAGTGTAGCCATTAAGAAAAGCAACCAATTTAACTACTCATAGTTAGTTACATTAAGTTTACTACTACACGTGATTATAATCAAATAAATGTTATAATACAACGTGAGCGGAACGTCTAATTTGACCTATATTTAGATTTTTATTATTTTCATACTTTAAACTTACGGAAGCCGTAGTAGTCTAATGGTTTGACCTACCGTCTCTCAAGCAGAGACCGTGGGTTCGAATTCGGACTCGCACCACTGAGTTTATGTGGAAATTTAATTTGAAATTTACCATGAGCTTTTCGTAATGAAACCTGCACATCGAAGAAGGTTCACAATCCTCGGAAAACATGTGAAGTCACCAACCCGCATTGGGCCAGCATGGCGGACTATGGCCTAAACCTTCGCCGAGAGGAGACCCGTACCCAGTAATGGGATGTATAAATGGATTGATAATAATGACACTTACAATGCCTCATAAAACATTAAGTACCTCTATTACGTGGAAAGCCTTACATACACTAATAGATATTTTTTTAATAATGATGATGAATAAAAGTGACGGGTCGAACAAGTCACGCGACTGTCCATAACAGTTGCAGTAACACTTAGTTCTTTAAATCACAAAGATCTGAGGGCCCCTGGCACGGCGGGCGCCCGTCACCTTGAGACATAAGTTAACAAGTCCCATGTGTCTGTTATTTCACCAGCTGCTTTACCCTTCAAAACTGGAACGCAGTAATGCTCACACTACCGCTTGGCGTATGAAATAGGTAGATTTTACGGAGCCTTGTAAAACATTAAGTACGCCTATTACGTGGAAAGCCTACATTACACAAACACACTTAGATGTTCATATCGTATGCACTTTTAAGAAAGATTTTAGCAAAGCGGGAAACGTGTTAGCTTTTACGATCGCCAAACCAATATACATCGTGCATATTATAATATATATAAACCATCAATCCATGCAGATGACGGAATGAATTTACAAAATGTAATAACATGGAGCGACTAACTTTGTCACGACATTAATTCAGCAGCAGGCAGGGAGGGCTGCGCGCAATTTCCAAGCCTAACATGTGTAAAAGCGAGGCTACCTCCATCAAGAAATTTCAGTTCACATTCCGAAATACTAATTAAATTCCAGCTCTGAGATAAAAGCCTTGGTGAAGCAATTCATTTGAATGAAAATACTCAATTAAAATCACAATGGTCTTATCATCAGCAAATAATTTCTTGTTACGAACGTAATTTTTGAAAACATTTAAGACTTAAGATACTCCGTTGCTACAACCATTATCTAGCAACTTTTACTGCATAACTCAACAAATAAAGTCCTAATGAGAGGAATAAGAAATTCGTGAAGTTTTCTCTTTTTATAACAAGAGAACTCCATCACGAAATGAACCGATTTCAAACATAGGCGAGGCACTGAATGTTGGAAAAATGAGGCAACCTGCTTTCTCATATGTAACGTCAGCCTACATGGGTGAAATATTAACCAGCGTTCGGGTCTTGAAAGGTAACTAGAATGTAAATATTAATCTGCTTCTGGGTCACAGTTACTACTTGATTCACTATTACTATATAGTTCAGTAGATCCAATTTAAAGGCCTGCTATAATTCCCAAAATTACAAAAATAATTTTAAAAAAATTACACAAACAATTAGTGTCATAAATATGAACGAAAAAATAAAATTAGTTTCTTTGCTTCTCGGCGAACCCAGTGAAGGTTAAATGATGAAAAATAGCTGCGCTTGTATTCTGGGCAACAATGGGTGAGAAGGTACGTTAAGCCGATTGACAGATCCTTTCATCACGATATTTACGATGGCAAATATGTCCCATACTTCAGCTTGGCGCCTACTCCTAGTAATGGCAATAACTTCCGAACCACAACTATATAGTGCAAGCCATCGATACAATAAGAAGAAGAAGACAGTTAACTGGTACCAGGTTAAGCCGTTCCTAAAGTGGCAACAGTATTCCATACACGACCAACTTGTGCTTTATAGAGATTTAAAAGTTGTTCAGTAGGACTAGCACGACATGGCGCGACTTGCACGAGAACGACATAAAGCGCGAGATACTGCTATTCCCGCATAAAGGTGTGGTGCACCTTACGTCTCTCGGTACATGCTAACATGACTTTACCATAATAGGCATAAAAAAGGTCATTCCTGAAGAAACCTTTTTAAAAACACTATTTTATAATTGTATTTACGAATTCATTTGCGATATAATCGTTTATGCGCGTTAAAACTCCAACTTACGAGTGATGTACGGGCGGAGGCCGAGCGTAGCGAAACGTAGGAAAACTAAATAAGTTACCCACCGTACAGAAATTGCAACTAGAAACCCGCGAGCAATAGGACCCCGGTTCTACGAACACTTACCCACAAATTTGAAGTGTTACAAACGACAAAACGTTTTATACCCAACTGAAACTGCTTTTATTGGGTAATAGATTTTACGGTACGAAGCAATTTGTTTCAAAGAAATAGTAACTTTATTTTTATTTAACTTATTTTGTCAATATTTTGTGTTTATTTGTGCATTTTAAGTTATACTATTCTGGTTTATTGACGGCACAAATTTTCAAAGCGAATGTAGATGGAGGTGTGGTTAAACGTAGATCTCGACGTATATATCTCAATCAGAATGACGATGTCCTTAATAAAGGCCGGGTTAAAAAGTACCAAGAATAATCGGGCATGTATGAAGAGACTGATGGGAGTGGAGGAGGTTTTTAGGTTTGAGTAGCAGTAGAGGTCCTTGTGAAAGTGTTCGTCCAGGGAAGTACTGCCACCTTATCTATTTCTGCCGCCAAGCAGTAATGTCAGCATTACGGTATTCGGGTTTTGAAGGGTAAGAATGCTGGTGAAATTCTGTAATTGCCTGTGCACATGGGACTTGTCAACTTATGTTTTAGGGTGACGGACGCAGTGGCAGTGCGCCTCGGATCTTTGCAATTTAAAGCTCTGGCATTGCAACTGTTAGGGCGCGTTCCCAGTATGTCGTCACGTTTTATTATCGTTGGACGACTGTCGTGTCTAGCCTGTTCCCATATCACGACTATCTGTCGTGGACGACTTTTTATCGTTGAAAGACTGTCGTGGCTAGCTGTTCCCACTAGATCGTGACGACAATTTATCGTTTCACGACAGCCTCCTTAAGCGAGCAGAGGGCGCGGGGTACGAGAGGGGATGGCAGGGAGCACAATACGTGCGGACAGCGATAAATAAAACGTGACAACAATAGGAGCTGCGACAATCTGTCGTCACGTTTTTATCGTGACGTTTTTTTATCGTCCGACGACTGTCGTTCTAGCTGTTCCCACTGTGACGACAGTTTGTCGTTGTAACGATAAAAAATCGTGAACGACAGTTAATCGTGTCGTGCTATATGTGAACAACTTCATATAAATATACAAAACCACGACACTGTAAACTGCACGACAATCTGTCGTCACGGCGTAGTGGGAACGCGCCCTTATGGACGCACGACTTGATGGTCCCGTCACTTTTTTTTTTTTTTTTTTTTTTATACCTGACAGGCAAATGACTCCACTCCACCTGATGTTAAGTGGAAAGTGGTATCCAAACGCGAAGGAACCTAGTGCAGCGATGGAATCCTCACTGCACTAGCCGCCTCTACCCTGCCTGCCTACAATATGCCTCTTCACGCCTCGTTTGAAGGACCCCATATCATAAGAGGGAGGGAAGACATGTGCCGGAAGGGAGTTCCATTTGTCAACCGTGCGGCAGAGAAAGGAGCCACCGAACCTTTTAGTACGCGATGGAATGCGGCAGGTAGTGAAACGGTGACTACGAAGGCCAGCACGCGTGCTTCTGAGCAGGAACGGGGAAGGGGGGATGAGGTTGAACAGCTCCTCAGAGCACTCACCATGGTACATGCGGTAAAAGGCGCTAAGCGATGCAACATCTCTACGCAGTTGCAGAGGTTCAAGGCGTGATGAGACCTCTTCGTCGCCTATAATTCTAGTAGCACGACGCTGTAATTTATCCAAGGCATCGAGTAGGTACTTGGCGGAGCCGTCCCACAAGTGCGAACAATACTCAACGCAAGACCGGACCTGTGTTTTGTACAGCAGGCATAACTGGTCCGGCGTGAAAAAACGTCGCACCTTGTTCAGGACTCCGAGTTTCCGTGAGGCTGTTTTGATCACAGATTCGATGTAGCTCCTTGGATTCAAATCACAGCAGATTTCCATACCGAGCAAGGTAAAACTGCTCCGAGGTGAAAGTGCTGTGCTCATCAGAGAAGGCATGGGAAGGAACGGCGACAATTTTGTTGTTAAAGAAGGAACGGCGACAATTTTGTTGTTAAGGAAGGAACGGCGACAATTTTGTTGTTAAAGAAGGAACGGCGACAATTTTGTTGTTAAACTTGATATTATATTAAAAAAAAAGGTGAACGTGAATGAAGTTTGTCAGGAGGTCCATACTGCCGTCCGCTAACCAGAACGCGGCTAAGTGACAAAATTATTTTTGGAGATATTATAAAAACCATAACCCCGTTTTCAGAACATTGAAATTGTTTAATGATATTTCAGCTATGCATCGTAAGTTCCGATAAGTCGAACACGTTAACTAATTATAACTGTTTTTAAAAGAGAATTTGCCGTCCGCCTGTCCCGGCGGGACACATGCGTGATGTGTGTGTATGTACGTGCTATTTGTGTCTTATACTAATTATTATTGTTTATATTAATGACAATCAAATTATCCCTTGACATCATATTAGAAATTGTGATATTGTGGCATTGATAACATGAAATAAATTATTCTATTCAATTCACGATAACAACTAAGTACAACATACAAATGAAAACGCTAACAACCTTCAATACACTGATATTTTATTTATGCGGGATATTTTATTTAAGTGTTGTACCTATAAAGTACACCTTATCGCTAAACAACATCTAATTCAGCTTTTGTTATTACAAACGTACGCATGAAACAGTATGATGATATCAAATTACTTATAATTAGTTTCGTGCGTGTTGTGTGCGATAGTAATTACCATCGGCCCCTTCCTGCTAAGTATCGATGGGTAACTTTAGTACAGTTTCTCTATTATTTCTGTAAGAGCAGGGTTGCACAACGTTCACGAATCGAAATAGGATATATTCAATTGATTTTCATCAGAGTCCCTTTATTGCGTAATTAATATCAACCAAGCATAAAACCCTTTAAATTATCTATTATTATCTATTATCTTGATTTGTATTTGTAGACTATTTTGTATTATTACTTTCTTATATACAATTATTTATCATTATTTTGTCTCACGTCGCTCACTTTTCGAAGAGTAGTATAAAATGACATGTATTTATATGAAATTTGTAATGTTGAGAGAACTAAAGGACCTTTTATTATTGTATGGACAACGGCACATCAGACTACATATTTTTGTTCAAAAGTCGCCTCCAGTACAACACAACAAGATACGTCAATGTGTAGCTTGATGTACTGGCGTGTGTCCATGAGTTTACAATCGAAAGAAACGTATTGTACATAATTGTAAGTACGTACCGTACCTAGTACGAATACATAGCAGACATGTAGATATATTTTGAAAAAGTTTAGATTGGAAAACTCCAAACAATCTAGTAATAAAGCCTGCAAAGAAATATAATACAGAGGGGAACTGCGATTTGGTATTTATCAATAACATTGATTGAAATTGTCAAATTTTCGGAAGAATAAATAGTTCGTGTTGACAAATTCATTAATGATGATCCAAACGTCCAAAGGGTCACCAATGTTGAGGTTCTACGTCGAATGAGGAAAAAGTGAAAATACAACCATAAAGAAAGGAAGGTATAGCATTTTGGCCACGTAATGAGGGGCAATAGATACTGGATTCTTTAACTAATAACATAGAGGAAAATCCAAGGAAAGCGTAGAATCTGAAATTTATTTATTAAATAGCAGTAGAGCTCCTTATGAAAGAGTTTGTCCAGGGAAGTACTGCCATCTTACCTATTTTTGCTGCCAAACAGTAACGTCAGCTTTTCTGCGTTCCGATTCTGATGGGTAAGGGTGCTGGTGAAGTGAAATTACAGGCACGTGGGACTTGTCAACTTATGTCTCAGGGTGACGGGCGCAGTGGCAGTGCGCCTCAGATCTTTGCGATTTAAAGAGCTGAGTAGCACTACAACTGTTAAGGACAGGCGTATAACTTACGATAGGCGTGTCACTTGATATTATAAAAAAAATGTTAAAATAAATACGCATTTGACCATGCACAGTGACGAATAAATACGCATTTGACCATGCACAGTGACGACAAAGTCGACGACAGAGCATGCAAATCTATAATCCCTATTCACTTTCGCCTTGAAAATGCCGAAGTTAAAGCGTTACAAATCTGTAGGCAGGGAATTCCACTCCAATGACGTAAACCATTTAAATGTGGAACCTAATATTTTGTGCGAATCTTGAGTATATCCATAACATAGTGATGGAACCCCAGCCTACGTCTAACTACACCTAATCACACGATGATAGAAAGGGGATAGCGGAATGATTTCATGCAATTACATGAATTTTCTAGTACCATTACCTTTCCCTAATGGTACGAAGGTTCACAACGCATGGAAAACATGTGGAGGCCCCAACCCGCATTGCGCCAGCGTATGGCGGACTATGATTTAAAACGAATCATTAGAGACTGCGCATAACAGTGGAATATAATATATTCCTTTATTATAATAGGATGATGACTGTAACGAGATATGTGTACCTATATTTCATAGGCGACTCTATATTCATAAGTAGGTACATAATTCGAAATGAGACAGACCTTGACAAGGTTTGAAGGTTATCGATTGATAAATAAGCACACCTACTCGGCAATCTTATAAACGTTTAAAAAACTATGCAAGTTCCAGGCAATGCTTTTTACGCCCAAAAATTGACTGGATAAAATTGGTATTACGACATACATATTTTTCGCCGACTTCTCGCTGGTTATTTTGTCCATGACTAGGACTTCACTAGCTCGTGCTTTTTATTGTAATGTTCAAAAACTTGAATGAATATTTACCGGTAAGTTACGGTGTTATATTTTGTCATTTAGTTTACAAGAAAAATAATAGATACGTATTATTCATGTACGAAAATAAATAAAGACACTATATAATAATAATATAAAGACACTATATAATAAAATCAATACACCATAGTTTAATTTTTGTAATTAAGAGATAAGCGCAAATTAAATTTCCGAACGATGTCAAACGTCGACAAAATTCCGCGGGTAAATTTTTACTTTGTAGTTTGTTGAAAACATGTCAATAATATTTTAAGAATGACTATAAACTAAATTGTAAGAAATTATATTTGGCTTTAGTCAAAAATAACCTTAGTCTCAACTAGTAAATCTGTATGTCGGTGGATTTTGTAGGCCTCGACATGTGCGGTTTAAGTTCATCGCAAAGATTGTGGACCACATCTTTGCTAAGCCAGTATCTTTTCATAAAATGCTGTGCATCCATTTCAAACGGATCACTACGATCTCGCAGTTGTCTTCTTTAGATTTTTTCCATATTATTACCGTGTGAAGCACCACTTTCGAGATACTCAAACATTTCGTATTCATCGCACATGATGAAACGATTATCTAAAAATATATAAACTCAAAATTATAATAATTATTATACAATTATGCACAAATCAATCCAATAAAAGCTACACCAAGATACCGCAGAAAAATTAAGAAATGCATAGTAATTTCCATGGTATTTTTAGTGAGGCGACATCGATCGTTAGTGATTGAATGAATTAATGCCGTCACTGCCATACCACTGACACTATTGAGACTCAACCGCTATTGCAACTAAATTTTAGCAGAATAACTTCTCTGCTTCAAAGTCAAAGTCAAATAATCTTTTCATTTCTCATGCTCTTAAAGATAATAATTGATAAAGTTATGCTGGGTGTAGGCTGCATAAAATAGGATTTTATGCTCTAGTGGCAGCTGCCCATTGGTGCGTAAGATATACAAGAAGACCACCAACACCACGACCGCGGCGAAAGCGGTACTGGCGGTCATTAATAAGTTGATGATCCTCGAGGTAATCTAAGAGCTGGTTGTTTACCACACGCTCCATCACCTAGGCCGATAGTTGGACGGGTCTGTACTGTCACCCTTCTTGGGTTGAATATATTTATCATTACAATATTTAAACATCTTAGATCGAGAATACCTGAAAGAGTAATCCGTGATAGTGACCCATGTCACTACCACGGATTTATGTCATCCAAGTACGCAGAAGTTGTATAATAAATAACCTTTAGTACAAAGTTTTTGTTTCACAATAATTTTAAACCTCGTAAATGGCAAATTTTGAATATCAACCGGAATCTTATTATAGAAGCATATACATTGCCCCTTGCCAATGAATTTGAAACTGTCAGGAACAGATAGTTTATTTTTATTCCTCGTATTAATATTATGTCTGTCACTATTTTTCATAAAAAAATTAATATTTTTCTTAAAATAAATAACATTTTCATAAATGTACTGTGACGTTAGTGTAAGAATGTTAATCTCTTTAAACTTATCTCTCATAGACACTCTGAGGTCCAGATTGTAAATTGCCCTAATCGCACGTTTCTGCAGTAAAATGGTTCTATTAATATCGGCGGCATTCTTTTCTTTTTGCATCGGGGGTTTATGATCCAGTTAACTGTAGCTATCTGATGAAATAACAATCTGATATTTATATAGAACTCTCTTAGTAAAAAATCTTAGGAAATTAAAATCTAACTTTGAAATAAAAAAGGGGCCTAAACCTTTTTCACGGAAGACACACGTGCCCTACAATGGGTTATATATATTAGTGATGGTAGATTTGCTCGTGGCGCAACATCACATTAATCGTTACTCTGCCGTCTGTCCTTATCATAAACAAAGTAATCGATATTTTTAGCGAAATTTATTTTTATTTTTAGAGTTACTACTAACATATCTGGAATGAGCGAAACGAAACCAATAACCCCTTATAAGCGTTTGTTTTAAATCTTATTTAGTTTTACTTTTATTGTTAACCAATTCATCGTAATAGACATTTTTCAAAGAAAACACCTGTGCCAAAATCTGTTGTAGCAGTAGAGCTCCTTGTGAAGGAAGTCGTCCAGGGAAGTACTGCCACCTTACCTAATTTGGTCCGGTTCCGGTTTTGAAGGGTAAGGGTGCTGGTAAAACTACAGGCACATGAGACTTGTCAATTTATATCTCATGATGACGGGCGCAGTAGCAGTCACGTCTTTGCGATTTAAAGCTGCAACTGTTATGAACAAGCGTGTAGCTAACGGTCAACGCACGACTTTTTCATTCTATCACTTGATATTATTTAAAAAAAGGAATTTCGAAAGCTACCAAAATGCATGTGTGTTGTTTATGACAAGGAGGATAGTACTCCTCCCTACTCCATCTCATGATACTGTTACTACATTTACAAACTCCTACATCTCGATGTAGTTGTCTATTGCGGACTTACGGTCTAGGCAACTAGATGCGCTGTTCATACAACAGCAAGAGCTCATGCTCTGAAATTGAAAAATTCAAATTACAGACCACTGAAGCCAGAAGGAGCCCAAGGTTATTACTATGACTTGTTATACAATTATGTATATTCCTGAAACGAATACTACCGACGATAATGTCATCGCAATACATTCAAACTAATATTATAAATGTGAAAGTAACTCGGTTACATTTTCACGCCTAAACCGCTAAACCAAATTTGAATTTTGGTAAAGATGGATGGGACTTAGGAGAAGGACAGAAGCTACTAAGCAGCAGTAGAGTTCTTTGTGAAAGAGTTCGTCCAGGGAAGTACTGCCACCTTACCGATTTCTGCCGCCAAGCAGTAATGTCAGCATTAATGCATTCCGGTTTTGAAGGGTAAGGATGATGGTGAAACTATATGCTAGTGGGACTTGTCACCGTATATAATAATACTATAAAAAAAACTTTTTACCGCTAAAATGAATGTTAAAGGAGGTTAAATAGGAAACTTTGTATGGTGAACCAATAAGCTACTCGCCAGTACGTTACTCGAAGTATTTATTCTACGCAGACAAAGTCTCGAGCACAAGCTAGTAGACATAAAAATATACGCATATAAAATATATATATAAATATAGAACGTACTATAAATATTGTAGATGGAATTTTCTTTTTATTTCTTTCGTTTTAGTTTTAAAAGTAAATAATGCTGCATTCAAATACTTTCAATAAGTTGCTTGCTTCATCATAATGCAATCTGGAAATCGAACCAACCAAATGTGAAAATACAAACACCCGTATTTTTATGATACCGATCAAATGGGTAAATTATATTAATTCGTTTAAGTAACATAGTATCTTAATTTCCATTAAATTTTACATTTAAGTTTCAAAAAAAATTATAATTTTAAATTTTTATTGAATTGATAGTCAATTATTTTTTATGTAAAATTACTCCACAAGTTTGTTATAACGCGCTGTGAAGAAATACTTAGATTTCTCATAGATGACGCTACGGCTAAAAAACAGTTGTTGCAAAACCAAATACAAAGATATGATAAAAAACACAGAAAAAAAATACTTGAGGTCCGATGGTTCGTACTGTGGCTTAGTTGGTATAGCGTCTGGCACGGTTTGCTAGAAGACGTCAGTTCGAATCCGGCCGGATCGAAGGATTTTTTCTGACTGTTCGAACTTTGCATTAATCATTATAAAAAATAATGTTGTATTATCGATATTCGTGCTTCTAAATTTCGATAATCCTTTTTGCTGTAATGAGGGTGTCTCTGTAGATCTGTGTAGTGGTATCAGTCAAATATGAAGAAAATATTCCACCTCTACGGATGACTAATTAGGGTATGAATCCGGTTATTCAATTTCACCAATATACGAGTAGGTCATTCTGTGACGATGTGATGATACGTATTTTTTATTGCACCAACCAAATACAAAAGGAATTTTAATTATATAAAAGGCGAGCAAAGGCTGACTTATCTCTAAAAGAGATCTCTTCTAGCCAATCCAAGGCCGGAAGAACAGAGGTCGTTAGCGAGTAACAGCGTATGAAAGAGAAAGAAGGAAAAATATTACTTAATAAACTTACAGATAAATAAAAATATACCAGCACCTACATGAGTATTATAAACACATGGAACGAATAATAAATAACGGCAAAGTGTAAAATACACATACATATATGTATATAAAATAAAAACAATAAAATGATTACAAATAGAGTTCAACACAACAGCGCGTTATGAAACTTTTCTTGAAGGAAGCAATCGATGGGCTAGATTGGATGTGGGAAGAATCTGTTCCACAACTGCGCTGCACTACAAGAAAAAGAGCTATGATGTATAGCGAGTGGTGAAATTGAAAAAATACAACAAAGTTCTGGAATTGAAAGGAGCACTGGCAACAATTTCAAAGGAATCAATCCGAGTAAAATTTTACTCACTACTTTTTCTTTAGTGAATCAATGTATCCGTCATGGGGATAATCAATTTGAGTACTTACATACAATAAACTAATAATGCACCAGTGTACCACATACAAATTGCATTTTTTTTAGCGCGCATAGTCCAGTCCAAATATGATAACCGTTCGGCCACTGAGTCAGTTGCCTGGTTAACAATGTTATTGTACGCAAAAGGGAACATTTTCATTTCTAAATGTATCTATTTTTCTATGAAATTTAAAAACACTTAAATTTCAATTATATAATATTATTAGTTAGTATTCAATTCAACAGTATTCAATAAATGCAGTTAGATACGAATTCAAAGCCAATTTTCTTGGAATATTTTCATACAAATTAGCTTATGTTAGCAGTAGAACTCCTTGGGAATGTTTTCTTCCAGAAAAGTAGTGTTACCGTACCTATTTCTGCCTCTAATCAGTAATGCTAACATTATATGGCGAACGGCTATGGAGTGGAAGCCTGCAGACTTATTCCCTGAACGTTATAACTTGAGCCTTTTCGAGGCGGCTGTGAATAGACATTATTTAGGTGTGCATGCTCCATCGTCGACATCATCGTCACTTTCCATCAGATGAGATGGAGGTCAAATGTGAGCCTATTTCGGCAGTCAATTTGTAATGTGAGCATTCCTGGCGGTCCGGTTTTCAAGGGCAAGGATGCTGGTGAAATTGCAGATATGTGAAGCTTATAAACTTATGTCTACTTATGTCTTAGGGTAACAGGCGCATTGGCTCAGATCTCTGTGATTTAAGCCCTGAGTGGCATTGTTGTCATGGATAAGCGTATCGGTTACCACAAGGCGCACGACTTGTTTTTTATAACATCAAGTGACGGGACCAATAAGTCGTACGCCTGGTGGTAAGCTACACGCCTGACCATAACAGTTGCAGTGCCACTCAGAGCTTTAAATCGCAAAGATTTGAGAGATACGGCCACTGCACTCGTCACCCTGGGACATAAGTTGAGAAAACCCATTCGCCTATTGTTTCACTAGCACCCTGACCCTTCAAAAACGCAGTAATGCTAACATTACTGCTTGGCGGCATAAATAGATAAGGTGACAGTACTTCCCTAAACGAATTCTTTCACAACGAGCTCTACTGCTACTAAAACTTGTTCATCCCGTCGCATGGTATCATAAAAAAAAAAACTTATTTAACTGAGAACACTTTAAGCTGAGTTTTCACTATACGAGTCCTCTCGGACCGAGTGCGCTCATATGAACTAAATCGTGAAGGAGTCCACTCGGATTTCGGTTTACACGTTACGAGTTCATTACCGTCCAAGTAGCATTTGTTTTCTTACACAATCAAGATGATGAATTATTTGCTGCTGAGAGGTATAGAAGTATGTATCGCGAGATATGCAGATTTATTAGTGTCTAAAGTACAATTTCATGAAATGAAAAAAACAAAACAAAACAACATCAAAACAAGACAAAATTTAGACCAGAAAATTAAATTTAAGACGTGACCAACTGGGTGCTAAAATAATTTTGTTCGTGAAGTGGAAAAAAAAAGGTAAAAACACATTGACTTACAAATAAATGGACGACGGGTCTAATACAAAAACCACGAAAAAAATGTCCCAAGTCAACCTATTCGAAATTTAAATTGTTATGTCATCGCAGTATCGCGCTGTCCATAGAACAAATGAAGACTAAAGCGGAGTGTCGCGCTCTGTATACGATTTTAGCGCCTTACAAGTGCGGACACTTTTTAGCGCGGACCCGACGTCCATATAATTGTAAGTCAATGTAAAAACAGCTCAAAATCCACTTTTTCTTAGTTGGGGAGATTTTATTTTCATAAAATAATCTAAGTATACTCATGGTATACTCGTAAGAATAGAACCGCGTCCGAGTTCAACCTGGGGGGCTACTCTCGATCTCCGTCCGACATCCGTCCAAAGCAATTACTGTCAAATAAGTAATATTCGACAAAATTAAAAGACAAGTATCCAGTACGAAGCTTCATTCGCATCACGCGTCTTTTTATTTGGTCAAGTATTGCTTATTTGGCAGTGATTGTTTCGGACGGAGATCTACAGTAGACCCCCTGATCGGACGCCGACGTTCGAGTGCCCTCGGATCACGTGTTTAACACGCTACGAGTAGCGTACGAGTGATCCGAGTGGTCTCGGTCCGAGCGTACTCGTATAGTGAAAACTCGGCTTTAAGCAAGCGGGGGTATATTTTGGACGTAGTTAAGCAAACAGGATCCAATCCACGAAATTGTCAAAAAATGTGTTCGTATGTACCAAACGGTTCCTAAAGTTTAACCTCTTAGATCAGCAAAAAATCCAACATATAAACATAAATAAATATCTCTGGAGTTACAGAACATTATAAGTTTTGAAAATAAAACAAGAGTGTGAAACACTTTTAAACTTCAAACTGCCATATCTCGAAAGTGAGTGGATGTGGATTGGATCCTTTTTGTTTAACTACGCCCTATTCATCAATGGAATTCCGTATTCGGAATACATAATTAATGTTTTGGACCCTGAAATAATGGCGCGAGTATAACAAAAATGTTCGGCGAAATAAGTCGAACAAATCGCCAATTCTATTAGGCGCATTCCAAAACTCGCCGCATTCCAAATTGTGTCAACATGATTGTCTTCTTTATTTCTTACAGTTAATTTCATTTACTCAACTAGTAATGCTTAGAAAGTTCTGGTAGTGAAATGTTTTATCATACTTTTATTTGATCTTTTAGTTGTTGTTCCTAGTTGGTCTTCTGTTTCGTGTTAATTAATTTTGTAATTTTCAGTGGCAATTTTAATTAAATATTCGAATACATTATCGTGAAATATTGAATAATATTACAGGATACTACACTCAAATATTAAATAATATTTTATGATAATATTCTACAATAATTAAATAATAAAAATTGCCATCGAAATTAAGTAGAGAACACTACCTGAAAATGACCTCTTTTCTAACTGCAGGTGGTATTTACCTATAACTGTTTGATACATTGAGTTTTAAGGTGTTGATGGCATACGCTCCTAAGATTGTAATAATGTACTCAAACGTTGGTAAATCTTTACATAAATAAATGTTCATATTGCACCCACAACAACAAGAATATTCAATATTGTAAGATATTTTAATAGCTATAGAGTTCTTTGTGAAAGAGTTCGTCCAGTAAAGTACTGCCACCTTACCTACTTCCGTCGCCAAGCAGTAATGTGAGCATTATTGCCTCCCAGCTCTGAAAGTTAAATGTTTTGGTGTCATTACAGGCATTGGGACTTGACAACTTTTGTCTCAGGATAACGGGCGCGGTGGCACTGTCCCCCAAATCTTTGCGATTTAAGACTCTGAGCGACACGCCTGATCATAGAAGTTGCACTTCTATGATCAGGCGTGTCGCTTACCACCAATCACACGACTTGTTCGTCCCATCATTTCGTATCATAAAAAAATTATTATCGTTACGTAATCATGTATACATTCAACGAGATTGAAATAACGCGCGTATCCGTACTTGGTAAGCAAATCATAGTCGTTTTACCGGAACGAACCAAATCAAATACATTTTCATATAACAATTTGCAACATACGATTCTTGTCGTATGCCGTGACAAACATTCCTACGTACTCGTAACAAGGGTCTTGTAAATAATTCCTCAATCATTAATGAACGAGCTCTACAAACAAAAAAAATTACCTTGTGTCTATTGATTTCCACAAGGACAAGGAATTACAAACAAACTGGCAAGAGCAATCAAAAATAGTTCATAGGAAGAATTTGCCCTATGATCAAAAGGTTATAAATCCGATCTTTAAAAAATCATCATGTTATATTGGTAGTTGTTCAGAACTATCCATATGCCACTCACTACGTCACACGTTCAAAGGGAAAATATGAGCAGTTTTGTTAGGATACCAAGTTTCGCGATGAACAAGTCGTGCGCCTGGTGGTAAGCGACTGTCCTGGTGGTAAGTGGCAGGTGCAGTAGCACTCAGAGTGTTAAATCGCAATGCCACTGCCCCTTTCACCCTGAGACATAAGTTGACAAGTCACATGTGGCGTTAATTTCAGCAGTTTCTATTTATAAATATATATTTATTTATTTTTTATAACATATAAGTGCGCGTTTGACCTCCATCTCACCTGATGGAAAGTGACGATGAGGTCGACGATGGAGCGTGCACATCTATATAATGCCTATTCACTCTCGCATTGAAAAGGTCCAAGTTATAACGTTCAGGGAACAAGTCTACAGCCAGGGAATTCCAGCCCATAGTCGTTCGCCATATAAATGTGGAAGCGTAACGCTTCGTACGAATCTTTGGAATATCCACAACATAGGGATGGAACCCAAGCCTACTACTAATTCCGAATCACCTGTAAGCCTCTTATAACTGGAAACTAAACGTCACAAAATGACTAACCCATATAGGTACATCCTGCTACTGCCGTAACCTCATCTGAAGAGTATTTCATTTTAAGGAACAAATCACTTTGTTTACTACATTGATTCTCTCAGGTTTACACGTCTGAATCGAAACGATTGAGGGTTATTCCTGTCTCGTTCGGTGAAACAACTGTTCGCACACAAGAGTGAAGTGTTCGACGAGTGTCATCTCCGCGTGGATGGCTCTTATTGAGGGCAAAGGGCGCCCTCGAGGCGTGCATGTCGCCAACGGCTTTGTAATCTGTCGGTAATACGCGATCGACAAGATAAAGCTTTGAACTAAATATAAAAAAGTACATTACTTTTTTTACGTCGAGTTCCGGACACCAGCCCGTTACACCAAGTACCAAGTACATTTTTTAATACAATATAATACTTTTACATAATATTTACAAAAAAAAGGACCGATAAATTAGTAAAAGCGCTGACTCTGTTTTCGATAGATAGATAGATACTACGCTTTATTGCTCACACATAAAAAAGAACAAAAACAGTACATAGACAACATAGAATTAATGTGGGCAAAGGAGGTTTTATCGCTGATAGCGATCTCTTCCACAATATTTATTACTATTTATACATAATTTAAAAAAGCCGTGGTAGCCTTAGGACCCGTTCCCATTATGTCGTAACGTTTTATTTATCGTTAGACGTCTGTCGCGTCTAGCCTGTTGCCACATCACGACTATCTGTCGTAACTGTGTCGTGGACTTTTATTTTATCGTTGACCGACTGTTGTGTCTAGCTGTTCCCATTAGATCGTGACCACAATGTACTGTTCACGGCAGCTGCGATTATCTGTCGTCACCTTTTTATCGAGACGTTTTATTTATCGTCGACAAATGTCGTTCTAGCTATTCCCGTTGTCACGACAGTCTGTTGTAGTAACGACAAAAAAGTCGTGAACCGCAGTTAATCGTGTTGTTCTATGTGTGATTTATTTCATTTAAATATACAAGCCACGACACTTTAAACTGCAAGACTAAGGCGATTGACACACGCGATTACCGCGCTCCCGCGCCAGAGGCGCGACGAACCGCAGGGTATGCCACACTGCGCTCTGCACTACCGCGCAGATTTTTAATCAATTTGTGTATATTCCAGTAATTGTCGTTTAGATTTCTCCCTAACAAATAATCGAAGGATTCAATTGACATACGTCCGTAGTTGAAAAATTAATCTTCATATTTTCTTAAATCTTTGTACTTAATGAAGTTGAATGTTATCTTCGGTGTCTTTTTATTTGAATAAAGAAAAACCAAATAGACAGTATAATAACTATAAGTGCAGCGTCCTGAATGCGTTCTGTAATATCAACCATTCTTGTCAAAGAAGAATCTCTGCTACATGTACAATCACTACGGCGATCAACTACAAAGCGAGTACTTTAAGTGGCGCGGGGCCGCTAGACTGCTGCCGCTGCGC
Organism: Hyposmocoma kahamanoa; assembly: GCF_003589595.1. Lineage (NCBI taxonomy): Eukaryota > Metazoa > Arthropoda > Insecta > Lepidoptera > Cosmopterigidae > Hyposmocoma > Hyposmocoma kahamanoa. The sequence continues at coordinate 9,079,577 of NW_020653750.1, read as the reverse complement.
AGCTAAACCGCGTGTTGACGCAGATCAGCGTCTTCGCCACTGGTTTTAGTTGTAGTAGAGCTCCTTGTGAAAGAGTTCGTCCAGGGAAGTACTGCCACCTTACCTATTCCGATTTTGAAGGGTAAGGGTGCTGGTGAAATCACAGGCACATGGGACTTGTCTGAACTTATGTCTCAGAGTGAGCAGTGGCAGTGCCTTAAATTTTTGTGATTTAAAGTTCCGAGTGACAATGCAACTGTTATGGACAGGCGTGAAGCTTACCACAAGGCGCACGACTTGTCCGTCCTGTCGTCCTGCCGTTCTGTCCTATATCAAGTGATATTGTAAAAAAAACCTACCGCCTCTCAGGCAGAGGCCGTGGGTTATGTGAAAAATTTCATTTGAAATGTACCATGAGCATTTCAATGAAGGAATGAAGGAAGATATCGTTATCAAACCTGCACATCGAAACAATCCCAACCCTCTGAAACCGTGTGAAGTTCCCAACCCGCGTTGAGCCAGCGTGGCGAACTATGATCTAAAACCCTCAACTGCGAGGAGAGCCAGAGACCCAGTGGGACGTACAAATGGGTTGATGGTGATGATGATGATTATATTACAAGGCACAAGTATATTTTTTTAGTTTAGGCACAAAGTTATTTGCGTAATTGATGAAAAGATAATGAATTCGAGCCACTAACAAAATTTGGAATAACTGGATTGGAAAATTGAATTGAACAAAGATTAGCCGTAAGTAAAGAAAACTCTTTGCAAAATAGGTCATAAATACCGCCGAGTAAGCAATAACATCCTACTACGTTATGAATGGATACTATAGTATTTCTCTGCATTTACACTCATAAAACATCTTACACGCCAGCACATAAGTCTCGCAGGATTTCACGATAAAAACGACGTTACACGATAAACGGATTTTCTTTTGCGAACACAGATAGACCCTTTTTAGCTCCGAAAAAGAATTTTCTTTGACATTTCATTAATGGTCTATTTAAAAGCCACTTTAGCTATTTCGTCATACACTGGACGTTACAAAAGCTACCCATAATACCTTCCAATAAAAATATTTCGACATTACGTACAAATCTGTCGTCGTTGCGACACATAATGGACTAATTTTTTTATTAATAATACTATATCTGTGTAAAGATATTCAGTGCGGCCTTTACATTTTTTTATCTTAAACACAGCAAGATAAAGATTAAACATTTAACAATGTCTTATTTATAAATAGTATTTCTAACAAAAGGAATAAAGAAAAAATTCAGTGACAGCGTCAACAACAAAGGCAATAAATAAATATGTAAATGAAACAGTTGTTAGACATTACAATACCGATAATATATAATCATATATTTATTTACATAGGAGCATTGACTTACAAATAAATGGACGACGGGTCTAATACAAAAACCACGAAAAAAATGTCCCAAGTCAACCTATTCGAAATTTAAATTGTTATGTCATCGCAGTATCGCGCTGTCCGTAGAACAAATGAAGACTAAAGCGGAGTGTCGCGCTCTGTATACGATTTTAGCGCCTTACAAGTGCGGACACTTTTTAGCGCGGACCCGACGTCCATATAATTGTAAGTCAATGCATAGGAGATAAATTCCGAGGAGTGAATATGAAATCATTATAGGGCAGAACTGTTTTCATTACAAAAATCTACATGTACCAAGGTAGTAGACAGTACAATAAGGCTACTAAATTATGCAATATTTATCACACAACAAGATGGTAATGCAAAAGGATTGATTCTGGATGGCTTCAAACACTCAACTACGTTGGGACTGTGGACCTTCTAATGTCGCCTACTGTTTGATTTTACACACACACACACACACACACACACAGACACACAGACATGAACACATACACGTGCAAACACACAGATACACACGCGAACACACACGCGCGCTCACACACGTATACACACACACACACACACACACACACACACACACACACACACACACA
>NW_020653750.1:8959983-9077590 GCF_003589595.1 Hyposmocoma kahamanoa | reverse complement strand
ACACACACACACACACACACACACACACACACACACACACACACACAGAGAGAGAGAGAGAGAGAGAGAGAGAGAGAGACACAGACACACGGACGCAATCGCTTACACATGCTTACGTAACCATGTAAATTTAGTTTGTATTTTTACTACTTTTATACATGTCTTTTTTAATTCAGATGGTGGGAGGCCAGGTAACTCATAGCACAGCTATAACCTAGTTTGCGCTCCTGTCTCCCAACCTTTCACATAAATTGTATTACCTACATCTTGCACTTGTTGGGAGAAAAATAAACTATTTTATTATTATTATTAACTAAGAATCCCTGAACACGGTTCTAATTTTTTAAAAATTAAATAAGCGGGTCATTTCACAAAATTCATGAAAATCCGACCCGAACGTTTCATTCAAAGCCCATAATCTAAATCCCTTTCTGAGTCAAAATATGACGTCCCGACCCGTCATCTCTAAATTACCACTCGGTTGACATGAGACACTGTGCAAGTTAACTGAATTGACCAACCAAATTAAGCCGGGTACTCACTAGCGAGTTGTAACCGTAACCGTTGCATGTTATGTTACCAAAAATCATAGTGTGTACGTGGTTCGCGAGCTTGCTGCGAGCGGAACGTGTGCGGTTCGCAGTGAGCCGTCTGATTGAAGACTGTTTAAAGCGTACGCAATAGAATCTCGTTACTGTATCTGTCACGTTACAGTTACAGCTCGCTAATGAGTACCCGGCTTTATGGGATTTGAAAACACCCGGCGGACGATGAAAGCAAATGCCGAGAATGGTTAATAAAGAGAAATTCGTGGGACCTTTATTTTGTACCCAGTTTTACCAATTGAATTATGAAGTCAGATATTTTTTAATCGGATTAAGTTTACACGAACGAGAAAAAGTATTTTTGAACCACGATATTTTTTATTAGAATCTATGAAATGATCTCGCAAATAGTACATTTAATATGTTTATAAACATTAACAATTTTAAAAACAAGCTACTTTATAATTAAGTATAATTATAAAGTCAATAAATTAGAAACAATATGTATGTTATATATAAATGCATAAAATACATATGTCGATTAACTTTTTTTTACAAATATGACATCCTGCTAAAAACAAAGAAGTCATTCTTGCGACAATTGTTCTAAATCTTGGAGGGTGGAAAAAAAATTGTCTAAATTTTAAATAGTAAACTACATACACACGCTCTGACCCAACAATGCATCATATTCTCTGTAAATTTGTACATATGAATCATATAATTATAAATCAGGGTGACGGGTGCAGCGGCAGTGCTCCTCAAATCTTTGCGATTTATAGCTCAGAGCGGCACTGCAACTGTTATGGACAGGCGTGTAGTTTACCATCAGGCACACGACTTGTTTGTCCCGTCACTTAATATTATAAATAACAAAAAAATTAAATTGTAAATAACGTGCAGTGTATTAGCACTACCACTTGGTGTAACGGGCTGATGTCCGCAACACTATATTTGTATTTATATATGCATACATGTTACTAACAGTTTGTGTTGTCTAATTTGTGCTGTCTCCTTTGTTCTAGCCCTCCGAGTCACTGAATAAAATTTCTATTTAAACTCCCTCCATGCTGTTTGAATTGATGTTAGCATGAAATGGACACGGCAAAATTGAGACAATTAGTCTCACAAACCATTCATTTAGAAAAAACAAAAACTAAACTAAGTACATCGGTATCGAGTACCTAGATCAGATACTTTGATTTAGATGGAGTAGTACGATGGCGATCGAAATGGGCGCAAATACCATTCAAAATATGTGCGAAATGGTTAGATTGGTGTACCGTACATTGTCAGCAATTTCCGTTGCAACCGAGGGAATGCAAGCGTAGCAATATTCGTACAAACTATCAAACATAAATGAACAAACTGCAAATTTTCAACATTCCTTTAAACCCTGCCAGGATAACGCGACAAGATAAAGATTTTTTACAGTTCAGATATAACATGCGTTTGCGTAACAATGTATGTCAAAGAACTCTCGTCACCGAAAAACCATGAGAAGCGAAATCCTTAATAGCAAAAATCAAACAAATCTTGAGCAACATTTCGAATAAAATTATTTTAGTATGCTTATTAAGTACCTACGTACGTACGTTGGAAGGTCAATACTAAAAAATGGAACAGAATAGAATAGTTTAGGCTTAAGTAGAACTATGTTGAAAATAGTATTCAGTGCCTCTATCATGAGATTACAGTGCAGTTATCGCTAGCGAGAGCGTAAAATGTTTATATGTATACAAAATGTTGTTTCATCTTGTGACCGATAGGGGCGCTGTATAATTTGCCATTTAAAATAGTGAAGTAATTTACGCGGTGGCTAGCGACAACTGTTACAATAAACTCGTGGTAAAGGCACAGAACTAATTACACACACATATTTCGTCACTTTTCACGTCGGAATAGACAGAGATCGCAGTATATATAATAAAACTTGGATATTTTTGCTATGTTCGCTCGGTCTCAGACCTTGTGACACGTTCTCTGGAGCAACTCGGGGAGCCGGAATCGGTTACCCGTGTACGTATGGAATGTTAGCAAAGCACCCCTGACGTAGAACAATGTAGCATCCGAAATAATTTAACATTCCTTATGTGTATCCGGTATATCCTTAATAACTCTTGTAAACGCATACATATATCTAAAGGTGTTTCAAACGCTGTAATACAAAATCGTAGCGTTGATCGTTGTTTCATTTCATCTATTATTTGTCACATATTATTATGTTATTACGTAAGTAATAAAATACTGTTGTCGTTAAATTTATAGTCTCTTACTAACAGCATGAAAACGGCATACGGAGCTAGATGCGTTATGGATACGAATTTAAACGTCACTATGACGCGTTGGATATTTGCATCGAGTATATAACCAAAAATAGAGACGAAATGCGAAATGTCATTTAATTTGTTTGAAAACTATTGTGCCATATAATTACTGTGACAACTGCGCTCCGATTGGCTAGGCCGAGTTCGAAACAATTGACGGGTCTCGTCAATTGTTGCACTTCAAATCGACCAGTTAACTTGAGCTTTGCTATAATGGAAAATTTAAAATATATATAATTGTACATAATTGTGAGAGTAATAAATTATCATTCATACATTCATTCATTCAATGGAACAGCACGGCTTTGTCACAGATATTATCCTTATTACAATACAGCATATTTTTGGAATATACGGAGACGTACACACAGGTCAGTTGTTGGCGCTGTCTATATTTTAGTACAAACGAGAGTTGTTATTTATAAGTGATGTATCACTGATGTGTTTTTTTTTTAGTTACTCGATGGATATTTGCTGTGTAATTAGAGAAACCAACTGTACATAAACTTAGGTTTAAATTGACTTAATTTTGTTGACACAACGTAAATAAAATGTCTTTTATTCTCTTACCTAGTGCCAGCAACAGGCTGCCAAACGGCATCTTGCGGTGCCTGTGCAGGTAGCTGCTTTTCAGTCACCCCCTCGTGGGAGGCCTTGCCATCCCAACTCTGAAAAAAATGCAATAAGTTACAAAAATGTATTTATTATTATATATTTACCGTATAATGTATAATACACAACGTATCTAGTTCCATTTTAAACCACTAGGGTTCGACGTAAAGCGAAATGTAGAACCGCGAAACTCAAAAGTCCAGATTTTATAAAAGCTGTACTACAAAAATTACCAATCAAAGGTATAAGTACTAAAGCTATATTTTTATTTCTTTGGAAAACGTGATTTAACACTACCAGTTCACAACTAACAATCAATCCAACAGATAAAATTCGACATTGGCTTTCAAACTAAATACTTTGAAGACAATCGCATTTTTTCGAAGATATACAACTATACACGATTAGTAAATACCGAAGATTCAAGTTGATTGTTTGCGTAGTCATGTGGAAAATTTTAGTGATCGAACACATACACAGCGTACAAGGTGCCCGGGGTTGACGGCTTAGATGAAAAACGAATAATATTATAGATACTATTATAGATAACTGCCGGGAGAAATATTTGTATGACCTGCATTTATTTCTCTCGTGAGTTTGGGTGTAATTTGTGGTTGTCTATGTGTGTGTCCATGGCACCCGCGACACAGGGTGCGTGATTTAAAAAAAAAAGATGTTACTAACACTTTTCAATATTCACAGAGAAATGATACCACTGTAGAGAAAATGCTTAGGAAACCCATTGACCTGTGGGTCAATGAGGAAACCTCATATATGCGTCGTTCAAATGAATTTGAACATTTTAACTGATTTAAAAAAAGAGGAGATACTCAATTCAACCGTATTACTCTGACATTTGTGATCCGATTTCAGTGTTTTTTTTTTGCTGGAAAGGGTGAACTCTCATGCAAAAAATTTTATAATATATCAAAAAATCCTTTACAGGATAAACTCGCCTTTGTACACCAACGTTTTATTTCTTTATTAAAAAGTTATAATTGGTCTTGTTGTGCAATAAAGCGTTGACGTACACACAAATTTACAGAAAATATTCCACTCTAAGGGTGACAAGTTAGGGGATGAATCAGGTTTAATAGATTTCACCCAATTTCCGTTAACCGATATCACCAGCACCCTTACCCTTACTTACGGAACACAGTAATGCTGACATTACTGCTGGGCGGCAGAAATAGCTAAGTTGGCAATACTTCTCTAAATGAACTCTTTCACAAGGAGCTCTACTGCTACTAAACTGGAAGAGTTCGTCTCACCCTACCTATTTCTGCTGTGTTGCAGGAATGTGAACTTTAATGCGTTTATTACATATTTTTTTCCAACTTGATTCTGATCTGTGTCTTTTGGGTAATGTCTTAGAGTGAATTCTGTTACTCTACTACTCATAGTACAACAAATTCCCTAGTTTGAGACCAAGTAACATTTTCGTAGCAAGCACTGCCAAAGCTAAAGGCATTGCCTTCTGCTTAAAGAGCATACCTGTCCCATCTTTTGGGCAAACACTTATGTTGATCATCCGCCTGGCCTCTCCGCTGTGCCCTCTGCTGATCAGAGGGACACACGAAAGGGCCCTCCGTTTGCTTTTTAGCTTCACTACAGGCTGGATTGGCTGCAGCTACTGGGGGCACCACGACAAGGTGAGCAAAGACTGGGGCATAATTAAGGACAAAGATGTCCTCTGATTATGCATAAAGGTCAATGGCATTAATATACCTTATTTTCTTTATGTTGTATTAAATTTTATATTACTATCTTAAATAATATATTATTGTGATGAATATTCTTAAAACTTCAAAAAACGTATGATTCTGAAAAAAAACAGTATCGAGCGAAAATCAACGTACTAAAAAAAGGTTTAATGAAACCTATCTGGCATTCATAAAGTGTGGGTGCGACTCAGCATATACGTTCCAAATGGTAGGAAATTTGGGAAGCCCAGTTTTAAATTAAAGTTATGGACAGGCGTGTCGCTTACCACCAGGCGCATGACTTGTTCGTCCCGTCACTTGGTATCATGATAACAAACCTTCATTCAAGTCTGACAGAAGGCTAATGAAATATTACAAATCTTGGAAAAAATCGTTATACAAAGTTAGTTAGAATTTTTTCTGAATTTAGTAAGCGAAATTTGTCAGCGTCTACAAATCACGTCATACAACATAATTTATTACAAGCACGAAAAGTTGTCCGCGCTCAAGCGAGAGCTAATAGAAACTGAGTCTAGTTTCATCCCTTTTGATAGAAAGGATGAATGCAGAGAATTTTTATTCGTTGGCAGGGCTTATAAGGCTGACGGCGGGCGGGGCCCGTCTGACGCTACAGCAAAATAACTTATGTAAAGCGTACCGAATGTAACGACACTGCGAGTGTGGACCTTAGTACATGGGCCTTTTACGAATTGATTACATAAAAGGCCCATCTACTAAGGCCCATGGAGGGATTTTTTACTCATATCACTTTTGTCGTCACTAAAAGACAGTATGAAAGTGTTAATTATAAAACGTCTATCAAGCGTTAGGCTTTCACATTTATATGGCAAATGGCTTTGAAGTGGAATGCCTTGCCTGCAGACTTATTAACTGAACGCTAGAGCTTGGGCGTTTTCCAGGCGACATTGAATAGATATTATTAAGATGTGCATGCTCCATCGTCGACCAAATCATCACTTTCCATCAGGTGCGACGGAGGTCAAATGCGATCTTGTTTTACCATTAAAAAAAGTTTTTTTAAAAACTTTATGTGCCAGAGTGACGAGCGTAGTGACAATGGCCTCTGAAATTTTTGTTTTTTTTTATAACACCAAGTGACGGGACGAACAAGTCGTGCGCCTGATTGTAAGCTACATACCTGTCCATAACACTTACGGTGCCACTTAAAGCTTAAATAATCAAGACAATAAAGTCTCATGTGCCTGTAATTTCACCCTTACCCTTCAAAACCTTCTCTGAGTATAAACATTAACTCTTCCTTCCCATCAATGCGGCTTGCGATTTTGTTAGAAAGCACCCCCATTCCATACCCCTCCCGCCCACAAAACTTAAGACCACAGACGCGGCTTGCCAAGCCCACATCTAAAATTGAAATGTTTCGAAGTGGCCTGAACCGTGCTAAGGATGTTAGTGAAAATTTGTAACACGGTACCCAATAATATTAAAGCTGAAGGAAATAACATTAAATTTAAAAGAATGTTAAAAATGTACCTTATTCGAAAGTGTTGTTATTCACTTCAGCAATATCTAAATAATTAATTAGAATGTCACAATTCTCTTTGTAATTTTAATTTAATTAATTATATATATCCTGTAACTTAACTAGTCGTAACTTACCTGGTCACATAGAACCCTAACATGGAAGACCGGGGTCTCCTAGCACAAGCCATTATTTTACTTAAATGGATTTATTTTTTATTTTATCTCTTTTTTCTTTCAATTTTATTTCATGTTTATTTTTGGAGTTGTATTTAAATCAAATATCATAATAATATGCCTAGTTAAATTTAATTTTAATTTTATAATTTATTTAATATGTTTAATTTGCCTAAATGTATTGTTTATTTAATTGTTTTGTAATTCAATTTAATTTTTAATTTAATATGGACCAATTTTATTTATTTTTTGCATATAAATAAATGAATTCAATTTTTAACATTACAGCGCCCTTCCAAGGTTCATGTTTGGTACGTTACAACATTTTAATAACTACAAAATATATACAACATGATGAACAAGGAATTTGAATTTGAATATTTAATTAGCGTTGGATTCTTCAAAATGAATCACTCACTCATTATTTCATTTTTATAAATCGTTAAGTGAGAACATTGAAGCCCAAGTCCGGGAGATTATTTTCTATAGACAACCACACCAAAGGTAATAGTAGAAGTTTGACAAAAATTGTTTCAGAGGGATGTCGGATGGAGAACAGTAGACTCCCTGGTTTTCCTTTTTTACAACTAAATGATGGGACGAACTAGTCATGCGCCTGGTGGTAAACGACACGCCTGTCCCTAATAGTTACAACTTTAAATCACAAAGAACTGAGGGGCACTGCCACTGCGCCCGACACCCCGAGATTAGAGCATGCAAACCGGTTACCCGGTTAACCGAAAAAACCGATTAACCGTGTGACGGTGTGACCTCCTTACACCGTCATTTCACCTCTTTGTATCGCCTCTCTCCGCTTGTATTTTATCATTTTTTTAATTTTATATGTATTTAAATTTTAAATGTTCCATCTTCCTTCACTTTCTCATTTTGTTTTCGTACCACGGTCACTCCCAGCTCGACCGCCACAACAGTCGGAGCTGTTAATAAGCTAATCATGTGTAACAATTTATAAGTCTACAGCCTTCATGTATCTATTTCTGTAATTCAGTTTCTCGGCCCATTTAGGGGTAAGTGCCTTAATAATAAAGTGTAGGGAGTGTTTTATACTGTTATACCTGTTTGATTACATTTACCTTTATATTGTTACAGCTTTTCTTTAAACTTTACTTCTTTAATAAATTTTGTGGACCAGAAGTTTCCCATTTCATTGCCGTGAACCTGTTCACGGCTAGTTAGGGTTACAACCCTTTCAACCGTCCATTTTGGAACCCGGTTTACAGCTAGGGAAAAACCGTCTTTTTCGGGATTTTCGATTTTGTCTTTAAACTATTAAAACGTAAGTTTGGAACTCATAATATCATTGCATCCTAGTTAATAATGGTAAATAAACGTTAATTAAATGCCAGGAACTTTGGTACCTAACTACAGGACAGCGATAGCGTTCTCGAGACGGAGACGGGTAACTTTTGGGATAGCGAGGGGTGAGCGAGGTACACGAGCAGTATAGCAACAAATCCGAGTCACCTATGCTCTTGGCAGGCTTTTCAACTGAATCAAGACGGCTAGTTGATATTCAGCAGAACTATCCCATAGGTGGCAACAGTACTCTATACATGACAGGATGTGTGCTTGGTAGAGCTTTTTTGAAGCAACTGTCCCGGTGTAAAGTAACACCTCACCTTGGAAAGAATGTCAAGGTTCCTGGTAGCATTTTTGGCTATGGATTCTATGCATCTGCCGAAATTCATACTGGACAACAGGTTCATTCCAAGTAGCTGGCGATGGTCGTCTATCGGTATAGATGTATCACAAACAGTCGGAGTCAGGTCAAAGGGACTCCGTTTTGTGGAAAATAGACACGCCTGTGTTTTAGAGCGTTCCATTTTGGAAATTTGGCACCACCCCAATCAGACACAGCCAAGTGTCAAATTCAAACGAGTAATCGTAGACTCTCGACAAGACTGGATTTCTTTTCCACTGACCCTTGCATTGATCGAGTACCTATCTACAACTGTGCTGTAATCAGTATACCTGAAGGTACCTGGAACTAACATATAATTAATATGCGGCAGACAGAGAGTTGCGGACAGTACGGAACCCTGATGCATTCCGGAACTCTATCGCCCAATGTAATGTAGCCCGATCGAATCGAACAAATGAAATGCAAATGTCATTGAGAAGCCCATAAGACTGAAGCTTGCTTAAGGTTTGCATGCCAGATATTGTCAAAAGCTTTAGAAATGTTCAACGACATTGCAAGTACTTCGTCTTCCTATTCCATAGCCTCGTTCCATATGTGAGACGCATACACAAGAAGATCACCCTCGTCGAAATCCGTACTGGCGGTCAGCATTGTTTCCTTTTTTTGACACAGGTTGCACGTTTGCCACGCTTCCATGACCTGAGAACATGAGGCAACTCAGGCACATAGTTGCGTAACTATGTGCCTGAGTTGCCTCATGTTCTCAGTCCTGCGTAGGACTATTGCTGGAATACCAATTGGCACGCTAGCTTTATTCACGTTAAAACTCCGCAGAGTTCTGAGTACCTCTTTTTAGCAAGACGCAAGCACGTATTCTCTGCAAAGGGTGAAGCAAAAAGATTCGTCTTCTCTTCAGCAGTATGGGCCAGCGAGCCGTCCGGCCTCAGCAGAGATGGTAAAGAAGGACTATTAAAGTTTTGGCCAGGGACCAATAGGACTTGCTAGTTGCTGGAAAAGAGGCAAACTTAGGCCCTATACGGCGCACATGGTAGAACTTGACTCTGCATAACACTCATTTATATGTCTTAACTGTCTAATTAAATTCTTCAGCTTCAGAGCATTCGAGCTTTACGCAGTCGATCATACTTTATTTTTGTACTTCAGTACAACTACAATCAGCGCTAAAACATGGACGAGCTTAGGGTCTGTTGGATACAGAGTATGGTATGTAATATCCACACCTAAGCTCAAGACTTCGACAACAGCATCAGCACAGCTCGACGAGTTCCCTGAACTAAAGCAAGCCAGTCAGGGATATAAAGCGAAGAAATGTCGCATTGCGTCTCAATCTGCTAACCTGTTTCGACACACCCGTCCCATACCGCTATCTGATCGGATGGGGAGAAGTTTCAAAAGACAATAGACAGAACAATTATTCGTATGAGACTTAACATCTGGAATCCTGGTGGCGCTACTGTCAAGCTAGGGAAGGCTTAACGTCAACGGGTGAATATACAAATACAAATATGGACGTTATTCCAATGGAGTAAAAATTTAAATTAGAGTATTAAGTCGTTTTAATAATTTTAACTTATAAATATCTAAATGTTGTAACTGTTGCAACAACTTATTTCATGTTTTCATTTTATGTTTAAAATTTGACAATTAAAGCCTACATTTACACGATGTTTAACTTTTGACACAGTAAATAATTCATTACCAGAACGTGAAATTTGCAACTTTCATGTGAGCGACAAACGCTTTTGGTCTTGCCACCGATCATCGCTAACATTTCTGTGAACTTTAATGTGTCGCTGAGATTCTGCGAGATAGACCTCACGTTGGCTTTCTCGCCGAAAATGTTTCAACCAGTTCAAGTCTCATTACAGGATTGCATATAATTTGGTACGTACTCGCATTATCTAATTATTTATAAAATCAAAAGATTAACTTTTATTTCTGTTAATTAAATAGACTAGATGGTAGACCTAAGTGCTAAATACAAGTGAGTTATTCTACAAATCTTTCACATTTCTCACTTCCGTGACCTTCATTACTGCCATTACCGTAACCTTTTTGGGATTACGGTAATGAACCAAAAGTTTCGGTAATGTAATGAATGTTGACTATAATAATATTTTCTGCAATTTTCTATTTCCTTAAATACACATTGCAGGTGTCAGAACACACAAGATGCATTGGCGCGAAGAAGATTATCCAAGCGCGAACGCTATGCCATGCCAACAAAATGAAGAATTGTATGCCATTGAGAAACAAACGGAAATAATACGATACTTAAAGAGTAAGGCAGAAAAGCAAACGAATAGTAGAGATGAATTGACACCACGTGCACTCTGTACAATCTGTGTACGTGGTGTCAAAAAGACGAGAAAGAAAGTCAAGAAAGAGGAGATGGAGGATAGTAAAAAATATCAACAAACAAAAAAGTCAACCAAAAAGAGATTGAACTTTTGGACACAGAAGGTAGCAACAAGATCAACTAGAAGAGCAAAGATTAGATCGACTTGCATCTGATTTGTCTTCATCATCGCAAAAAAAGTGACGAAAATACGAGTATGAAAATCAATTTGAGTTTCAATTAAGAGCAAAATTAAAACGACTGAGATATCAACGATACAAAAAGATAAAACTACTGAAAATTTTTATACGAGATGTGGAAAAAGAGAATAACAAGTTGAAGACTTTCTACATATATCAAAAATAGTATACAAGTATCAAAAACAACTGAAAATCAAATAGCTGGAAAAATTTATAGAAGAAAGATCGGACGGTAGTTTAACACTAAAAAGAGACAATAATTTTGAAAAGTTGATATAAATTCTTTAATTACAGTAGTAAGAAGCAGAGACTAAACTAGCCAGAACAAAAGAAAACGAAAACCATGACGATACTAATAAGGGTAACATAAAAGGAAAAGGTAAGAGTAAAGGGAAGATGGAAAGAAAACGAAATAGATTATTAAAAATAGTGTTTGAGTAGTACTAAATGGGTATAACTTTATAAAAATATAAAACTTTTAAGTAAGCGATTTTTTCCACTTTTTTTATTATAATTTTGGGTTTTAGATAACATTTATTTTGTTTTGTTGATTTAGTTAATAATACAAGGTTGTTTACTAAAAACTAACTATTAGCAAAGAAAATGTTAATTGTTATATTGTTACTAGTAATATAATTTACACATTATACATACACGTACACACAAATGTACATGAACACGCCCACGCACATATATACATTACATTTTATGTCTTAGAAAAATGGAGACTGATTGCAGTAACCCAGAGAACCAATTAATAATAATTAGCACCTAAAGAACCTGGTGAAAATTTGGTGGATTTATGTTAAAGTTTTCTTACAATTTTAAGTTTAAGTTTCAGTCTTTAGGTTTAAGTTTAAATTTTCTATTTGTCATTATGAATAGGAATGACGAAATAATAAAAAAATATTATACACAATTTTCTTTTTTTTTATATGCATGCATATCATTACAGTAACCTTACATTTCACTATCTTATCCTAAAAAAACATCATTTCCATATCCATTCTTCATTACCATAGCTAGACATATTTTTAAAAACCAAATATCGTCTTCAATATTGATTGCATACCTGTACCTTTGGTAATTTTATTTGTTTGGGTACATGCTCAATCCCATACTATTTTAAAAAACCAATAAAATTTTAATTTTTAAATTTGCAAAAATTTTGCACAATTATTGCTAAACTGTAGACACACCCCAACGCAAGTTTTCGCGTCTCTCTCCCTCGGGCACAACCATTCTTGATGTGAATTCTATAAAAAATAATTTACAAAACACTAACTTATGTTAATTAAATTTTTATTGAATTGATATTCAATTATTTTTTGTGAAATTACTCCACTAGTTTGTTATAATTATTAATACAAAGATCGAACACTCAGAAAAAATTCCTTCGATCCGGTCGGATTCGAACCGACGTCTTCTTGCATACCGTGCCAGACGCTATACCAACTAAGCCACGGAACGAACCAACGGACCTCACGAATTTTTCTATGTGCTTGCGTCGTGTCTTTGTACTTGGTCTTTCAACGACTAACTTATGTTTTTCTAAAAAACCGGGTAACCGGTTAACCGAGACTTAATAACCGAAAAACCAGTTTTCAAAATCACTCGGTTTTTGCCTGTAATTTCACCAGCACCCCTACCCTTCGAAGCCGGAGCGCAGTAATGTTCACATCACTGCTTGGCAGCAGAAATAGGTAAGGTGGCAGTACTTTCCTTTTTTTTTTCACATTTTGTTTCTGAGGTACTAAGATTCTACAAATATCGAACACTCAATGCTAAATTCAATTAAGCCTATATAAAAACAAAATTTAAAATTATTAAAATAATAAAAGAATTACAGACATTGACATAGCAAGAGTAGAAAAAAACGGCATATAAACGCACTCCTGATCTCGTAAGTTCATCCGTTATTCGTTAAAAACGGAACGTGTATCGGAGATTTCAAAATTTTTCGACTAAGCATCTCTAGTGCTACCGAGAATTCGATTTTTACAATAGAGACTTTATTGGTATTTGGAGATATTGAGGATGCGACATTATTTCGAAATCGTGAAAATGTCATAGTTTACGATAATTCTCTACCGTACGATAAATATCGTACATACGTAAGTAAGATCGTACGATCTTTTTAACGCACTAAGATCGTATTTTATTTGAAAAATACTTTTAACGCACTTTGACATACAGAATTTTGACTCATCGACTACTAAAAAACGTACATACATAATTAGGCGTAAGCGTAATTTGAAATTTTCTGTTTTATTGTACTTAGAGACTTAGAGGTACCTACAGAAGTTTGTCTCCTTTGCAGGAAAACGTATTCACATAATTTAATGTCGGTATAAGAGGAGCTCGAATATTATTTAAAAATACTTTTTTAACTACTTAGACGCACAGGATTTTAACTCCTCGAATACTGTAAAAAATATACTTACATAAATTAACGCCGATGCAAAAGGAGACAGTAGATAATTCAAAATTTTCTGTTTTAACGCACTTAGACTTATAGGATCTTGTCTTATTGACCACTGCAAGAAAACGTATTTACATAATATGACGCCGGTATAAGAGCAGCTCGTACATCATTTGAAAAATATTTTTTAACGCACTCAAAAGTACACAATTTTATCTCATGGAACACCGTAAGAAAACACACTTACATAGCTTG
Source organism: Hyposmocoma kahamanoa (assembly GCF_003589595.1). Lineage (NCBI taxonomy): Eukaryota > Metazoa > Arthropoda > Insecta > Lepidoptera > Cosmopterigidae > Hyposmocoma > Hyposmocoma kahamanoa. The sequence goes on along the minus strand of NW_020653750.1, from coordinate 9,063,827 downwards.
ACGCCGATGCAACAGGAGCTAGTACGTAATTCGAAAATTTCTGTTTTAACGCTCTTAGGATCGTATTCCAGAACTCTACTCAATGCTCAATTCATGATTTGAGTATGGTTTAAAGCACTCGAAATCATACTCAAGTCCCTGCCATTAGGGTCGTATTTCCAGTGCTTGTGTTGCCAGTGCAATCCTGACTTAAGCCTTGAGTAGAGTTCTAGAATACGACCCTTAGACGTACACGATCTTGTGTAATCGACCACCGTAAGGAAACGTATTTACATAATAATAATATGACGCCAATATAAGAGAAGTCCGTACAGTATTTGAAAAATACTTTTTTGACGCACTTAGACGTACAGGATTTCATCTCATCGAGCATTATAAGAAAACGTACTTACATAATTTGAAATCCACATAAAAGGAGTTAGTACATTATTTAAAGTTGTCTGTTTTAACGCGCTTAGTCGTACAGGATCTCGTCTTAACCACCACTGTAAGAGAACGTACGTATGTACATAATATGATGCCGATATAAAAGAAGCTCGTACACAATTTGAAAAATATTTTTTTGAACGTATAGAATTTTATCTCTTCGAACGCACTAAGAAAACGTACTTACATAATTTGACGTCGATGTAAAAGGAGTTAGTATATTATTTGAAATTGTCTGTTTTAAGGCGCTTAGTCGTACAGGATCTCGTGTTATCGACCACTATAAGAAAACATATTTACATAATATGACGCCGATATAAAAGCAGTTCGTACGTCATTTAAAAAAACATATTTTTGACGCACTTAGACGTACAGTATTTCATCTTACACTTAGACGTACAGTATTTCATCTTATGAACATTGTAAAAAAACGAACTTACATAATTTGATGTCCACATAAAAGGAATAAGGACATTATTATTTAAAGTTGTCTGTTTTAACGCGGTTAGTCGTACTGGATCTTGTTTTATCGAACACTGTAAGAAAACGTAGGTATATACATAGTATGACACCGATATAACAGAAGCTCGTACACTATTTGAAAAATACTTTTTTTGAGGCACTTAGACGTACAGGATTTTATCTCTTCGAACACTCTAGGAAAACGTAGTTCCATAATTTAACGTCGATATAAAAGGAATAAGTACATTATTTGAAATTGTCTGTTTTAATGCGCTTAGTCATACATGATCTCGTCTTATCGAACACTGTACGAAAACGTATGTACATAATATGACGCCGATATAAGAGAAGATCGTATACTATTTGGAAAAAAAAAAGACGTACAGGATTTTATCTCTTCGAACACGCTAAGAAAACGTACTTACATAATTTGACGACGACATGAAAGGAGTTAGTACATTATTTGAAATTGTGTATTTTAATGTGCTTAGTCGTACAGAATCTCGTCTTATCGACCACTGCAAAACATATTTACAGAATATGACGCCAATATAAGAGTGTTCGTACACTATTTCAAAAATACTTTTTAAGGCACTTAGACGTACATAATTTTATTTATTCGAACACTCTAAGAAAACGTACGTACATAATTTGACGTCGACAAAAAAGGAGTTACTACATTATTTGAAATTGTATGTTTTCATGCGCTTAGTCGTACAGGATCTCGTCTTATCGACCACTGTAAAAACCGTATTTACATAATATGACGCTAATATAAGAGAAGTTCGTACACTATTTCAAAAATACTTTTTATGATATACTTAAGACGTACAGGATCACGTGTTGTCGAACACTGTACGAAAACGTATGTACATAATATGACGTCGATATAAAAGGAGTCAGTACATTATTTGAAATTGGATGTTTTAACGCGCTACGTCGTACAGGATCTCGTCTTATCGATCACTGTTAGAAAACGTATTTACGTAATATGACACCAATATAAAGAAATTCGTACACTATTTGAAAAATACTTTTTTGAGGCACTTAGACGTACCTACGGGATTTTATCTATTCGAACACTCTAAAAAAAAGTACTTACGTAATTTGACGTAGATATAAAAGGAGTTAGTACATTATTTGTAATTGTCTGTTTTAGCGCACTCAAACTTGATGCCGGTATAAAAGTAGTTCGTAAATCATTCAAAAAATACTTTTTTAAATCACTTGGAAGTACACGATTTTGTCTCATCGACCCCTGTAATAAAACATATTTACGTAATTAGACGTATTTTAAAACATAAACAAATGTCCAAGATTGTGTTTGTAACTATATCTAGACTATAATTATTATCTCTATAGTCGCGCTAAGTATTCCTTCTTTACCTTTACCCAACACGTGTACCTATATTGTTTCTTATACCACGTAACACGTGAAATAGCGTTACCTTGCTTACTCTATAAATTAGCATGTCATTGGGAAACGAAAACTTGTATTCCGTTTTGTCAAAAACCTCTTTAAAGTATAGTGACATATCTACGAATTACTTTCATTATGTTATCGAGGTATTACTTGGCTTGAAGCAAATTTATGATAATAATATTAAAATACTTAAATTTTTATTGAATTGACTTTCAATTTTGTTGTGAAATGACTTTGTTATAATTATTAATACAAAAATCGAACAGTTAAAAAAAAATCCTTCAATTCGACCGGATTCCAACCGACGTTTCCTAGCAAACCGTGGCAGACGTTATGCCAACTAAGTCACGGAACGAACCAGCGGACCTAACGAATTTTTCTATGTGCTTATTGTCGGATCTTTGTATTTAGTTTTCAATTTACGAGAAGTCTATGAAAAACATTGTGGCTCGAATCGAAGTCATTTTTTCTGTGTTCGATCTTTATATATATTCATAATTAAAATACTTATTTATTTTCTTAATGAATAATTAAAAAACCAAAGCACATGAGTCTAGCAGCAGTACAGAAAGTTTAAGAAAGCGAAATGTAATCATAGCAATGAAATTATTCAAGACAGTGAAATTATTCCTGTACAAGTTAGGCATCTTGTAAAATTGACTGCATCTTAAAGTTTACGAGCGCGCCACGACGTTTTCCGTCCCCAATAAAATTAATGGAGAGCGCTCAAGCCGCAGCCGCCAGATAGCGAACAGGCTGTGTTTTCTTGCTTGGAATTTTCATCAGCTGCTTGAGCAAGATAAATTCTACTGCGGGTTGTTTGCTGTATATTGCACAAGCAATTTCTATATTACTAACTTACTTTTTTAATAATAACTTTATTGAATATCACGATGTTTTACTACCGCGATTTTCAATTATTATTTGTGAAATTACTCAACTAGTTTATTCCAATTATTAATACAAAGACCGAACACTGAAAAACAATTCCTTCGATCCGGCTGGATTTGAACCAGCGCCTTTGCCATACCATACGTGACGCACTCCCAACTGAGCTACGGAAGGAATCAGCAAACCTTGTGTTTTTTTTATGTGCTTAATGCAGATCTTCGTTTTTGGTTTTTAACGACTTTTATGACGTAGCGCCATCTGTAAGAAATCTAAGAATGTATAAAACCAAAAACAATCCGCAACGAGCACTTACAAAAATGCTGAAGGTCTGCTGGTTCGTTCCGTGGCTCAATTGGGAGCGTACGGTATGCTGAAGGCGCTGATTCGGATTCAACCAGGTCGAAGGAATTTTTGTTAATAATTATCGGTCTTTGTATGCATAATTATAAGTTACTTTTATTTGCAATTATTTAGCTTCGCCGCTTGCCTTCCATCCATTAGTCAATTCCAGATATGGCGTAATAGAGAGGCAGATAATTTGAGCTGTTTACCATATCAAAAGAACAGTGTAGCCACATCTGGAAAGAGTATTTTGATGCAAAGTCGCGTAGTAAAGGTATTTGGTATAAAACGTTGTAGCCTTGCCTCTTTCGGACCCCATGGTATGACGGAGCCGATATGCGCAGAGCAAATTTAATCGCAGTATTTCGGGTCCGATCCGGACACATGCCACTAAACAGCTTCTCATACTTAATGAGAAAGGTCCAATACCCCAACTGCACTGAATGTGACATAGTGCAGGATGTATACAATATCTTGACGGAGTGTGTACGAAATGGAGCCGAAAGAGAGAATGTTTCTTACAGCTTGGATTGTAATTTGCCAGATTTGGGTGTGTGTAACATTTTCTTATCTTCCCCAAGATCAAAGGCAACAAAATTGTTATATAGATTACTTGACGTGGGAATTAAGCAAAGACCGTAGATGATGTTTAAGGAGCATTTATCATTATGGGGTGACATTTTCTAATCAAGAATAAAACCATCCCTAAACAAAGATTTTAAAAAAATGGTGTAATCGAAAGTGAAAAATTTGAAATAACAATTGTGTTAATAAAAAGTGTACACAATTGTAAATTTACTTAAATTTTATATTACATCTGTGTCACGAGTCTTTTGCAGACCTTACACTTAATCGTTAATTACGAATTGTTAGTTCAATCATACGCATACATGTCAACTATCATAGCTTATCCATTCTCATGAAACGCTGGACATTCCCCGAAATCGAAATGCTACCTATTTACGACAACCTATTTTGAATCAACTTCTAGTTGCAACTAGATCGATATTAAAACAAAACAGTTATGACGTAATAATACACGTAGGTATTGACGTACAATTTTAATACGTAGGTAGTGCAACAGGCAGGTGATAAATGTCTCACTATACACGAAATTGTACATCGAGAGCTTAAGCTTGACATTTAGGACTTAGTACCGTAGTCATCGTAAAGGTGCTTTTCAACCGGCGAGACGAAACTAAGCGAGGCGAGACGAGAATTAAAACTTATATGGAAAAATCTCAATTCTCTCCCAGCATATCTTCACTGGAAGTCGTCTGGACTGAAATATTTGTTGATCCAATAAATTGAAACGTATTGCAGTCTGCATAGAGGTATGAACCCTGTAATGGAAACACGATTTACGCCGTGTTAATAATGCCCTTGACCCTGTACGTGAGTGAATATTTATGTACACGTTATTCGCAACATTTTTGCAATAAAAAGTAATAAGTACCAGGGTTCCATGAGCTCGTTACATTTTATTGTAACCCCTATTCATGGTGTATCTAACAGTATTTACAGACTCACTACACGTATTGCATACGCACAACCAACACATAACCGCGCACATTTACAGATACGGTTCAAATGGCTGACCCTGACGCCTTAAGCACGTCTATCTTTCGGTAAACGGAATTTATGTCCTAATCGACGGTTAACGTATTTACCTTGTATAACAATTCGAAATAAATTGATTATGCCTACTAAAATACTACAATCACTATTATATGGGTAGTTTTAATCTTGTTTATTTTCATACCACATACAAATACAGTCGATTGGCTGTACCTAATAGACAGGATAATATAAACCAAGCATCTGTAGGCGTCTTGTAAAATATGTGATAAATACATGATTACGTTGATTTGATATACACGCAATATATAACGTTTCATTCAAGAACAAAACTCAATTTGTATGGTTATTTCCGTCTCTTTACAGAGCGGATGAAAGGCCGGAAATCGGGAATGCTTTTTATATCGTTTTGTAGGATCGATCCATTAGCGATATTTTTATGGCAGTAGAACAGGAATATGTAGTTATCGATCGACTACAGATAAATAAAGGTAATGTATCACAATCATTAACTAATGTGATGATTCTAACCATTTGAGTTGTTATTACACAATCACACACACGCACAGCCATCCAGACACATCGTATCAACCCAGAATATGCCTACTGCACTACACAGGCCTCCAATACACAGAAAGATCTAGGTCATAATCTTCCAATCTGATCTCGTACTGTTTAGGGCACATTATTTATTTATTTATTTATTTGTTTATTATAAATGCATTTACACGGTATTACAAATACGAAACTAATGCCCCGTGAAACTAAGTTAATTCAGAAATTACAACGAGAGAGAGAAAAAAATACATTGTAATAGTCCTAATAGTCGATGCCCTATAATCCATCACTTTCCAGAATCTCAAGCATTCACAACACACAGCCGCCCATCGCCACGCAAGTAGATCACACTCCGGTGGCGATGCCAAGAGTTTAATGAGTAATGCGAGGGCACAGAGCAGCGTCGACTTCCTACGCAATACTGTACGCGCCGAAGGTACTGCGAATAGTTCACGACGTCGCACTCTGAGGGTCGTATTCTAGAACTCTACTCAATGCTCAAGTCAGGATTGCACTGGCAACACAAGCACTGGAAATATGTCCCTAATGGCAGGGACTTGAGTATGATTTCGAGTGTTTTAAACCATACTCAAATCCTGACTTGAGCATTGAGTAGAGTTCTAGAATACGACCCTTAGGACTATTTTAGGGACATCTGGAACAAATAATCTTACAAGTTGCCACAATAGATTAAATTAGTGATAAAAAAATTAATAATTTCAAAAATTGCCTGTCTGTGGTTTTCTTTCTAGAATATATTTCGATGAGAATGCCCATGAGGTCCGACAGCTCATCCAGCCATTCAAATGTATGGCTGGATATCATCATTACTTGGTCTATATTCCCTTCAGGCGTACTAAGCACTTTTCATCATCTTTTATTATGCGCACTGCCCAAGAATGGAATTCAGTGCCTGCGACAGTGTATCCGAACTACAACCAGAGTATCTTTAAGGTGTGACTGAATAGGCATCTTCTCGGCGAGCTCGTTCCATCGTAGAGTCTATCATTGCTCCAGAGCTAGGTAGTGGTCAAGAGCAATTCCATTTAAAGTAAAAAATAATAATGGAATTTGCATTATTATACATAACGACTGGCAAGTTTTAATTTATAGGTCTTTTTCGCATAACTATTGATGAGAGAGAGCAATGCGTATACATATTATATAGAGATACTTTTGAAGTTGACAATCCCTACTGTGTCAAATCGTAACACGATTGTATGAGAAACACGATTCTTTTCCCTACAATATGATAAATAGTATAAACTCTAACCAGAGCAGCGAAACTGCCGAGACCATTGTTATTTACGAGTATTTACGTATTTATAAATTTGTATTTAAAATTTTCGGACTACTTTAGTACACATACCTAATTTGATTGTAGAGCAATCCCTCCAGTTTATTTACTCGTTATTTAAAAGCATCTCTACCTTACTAATGAGTTTGAAATGTTTATTGGCGATTTCAATTCAGAAAATAAAGACATTACGAATGCGATTCGAAGACACGGATAACAGCTTGTCGTCGTATATAGAATTACAATTACGGATCCAGATAAAGCATTACTAAAACCTCCGTTTCTCGACAGAAGTTTCAACCAGTGGATGCTGTGTAATGATAGCAAACTAGATGTTCTTTACTAGATGTTGGCAATATATATCATCACAGCTGTCTTTCAGATAGAATACATGAAGCTCTCATACTAGGATATTTATTTTACTTTCTCCTTTCTCATTCATTGTTTTCACGAGCGGTCGCCAGGTACTAAACTTTACAAACGATTAGTTTAATTCTTTATGGTCTATGTTACTTATTGGCGCGCCTAGTTATATTTCACAAATTGATTATCACTAATTATTTACATAATTAAAAACTTGTAATCAGTGATAAACATTTAAGCACGAAATTCTTAAATTACTATATTTCACAAGTTATGGTGATATTTCAACTTTGATAGAATTCTTTTACTCAATAAAAACGGTTTTATCTATCCTTGATATTCCACTTAATACCAACATCGACCAACGCCGACCTTCTCAGATGGAGTACATTTCACTTCGGAGATGTATCTACGACAGAATTTTGACGACAATGCATCAACATTTACTGTTGTCAAATAAAAAAAATTCATGAAAGTCAATTTTTGTTTGTTTACAATTCCTTAAACAGGTTCGCCAAAGATTACATCGATGACACAAAGAAAGCATCTAGTATGTAAACACATCATTATTTAGAAGATGCTAACCTGCAACTCTTCGTAGCGGGATCGCGCGGGTCCATTATGTTTCTCCAATAGCAGGAATTCTGTAACCATTATCACACCGAAGACGGCGAAGAACATGATGAAGATGAAGAAACTCATATTGGCGCGTTCCTTGGAGCGGGATATCGAGGAGCGCGAGCGCCCTCTCATCATGCAGGCGGTGATTTCGCATGGGCTCGGGCTGAACAGGCAGTGTCGAGAGCGCGCGCGCTACACGACGCACGATTGCCACTTTAGCAGTCACCAGGCCGGTCCGCCATAACTACGAGCGCCCCGCGCCGCGTCCGCACCCACACTGCCGCACACTCGCACTATCATATAGCGCCGCCCGCCCCTGTCTCGGGGTTCCACCCTCTAACAAGCTTCCTGCTATCGAAACGAATCCACTTTTATTTCTCTCCGGCTCAAAACTTTATTATGCCTGTCTTTGGTTCATAATCGTAACAACACTTGAGTTAAGAAATACATTCCGGTTTATTTTGTTTCTAAGCACTTACAGATCACATTTTAAAATTGATAAATTAAACCAATATTTGACTATTTAGTACGGAAATTGCTAACGATTGCAACCCCATGGGGGACGCACGCCGAGCCGCATGCGCGGTCGGCCGCCCACGTTCGATGACTTGACATCACAGAAGCTTTTCTCCAATAAACATTATGTTTGCCCGCGAACCTCATTTTGATTCAATATACCTACTCCAAACATCTATGTGGAGGAAACCGACACAGCACTACAAGAAACCAATTCGTTAGTGCTTTAGCACCTTTGTTCTTACCAAATTAATATTACACTTACTAACCACGTCCACGTACCTCCAAATTAGTTAATACCCAAAATTAGTGGAACATTTATTGTAGCAAAATGGAACAAACGAGATAATTTATACTATAACATTCAAAATTGTGAATCAAAATAAAATTACATGAATAAAAAGAAACTATAAATTTATATAAAGTAGACGATCAAAACATCATCAATCAAAAAAGGCAAATGTCAAATGGGTCTATGGCTCACATAAATACTATTAAACATTATTTAAGCAAAAGAACAACAAAAAAAGAGAAAAAAGTATTTGCTATTGCATAAGGCTCACAAGTGGATGTAACGCTAACCGCGATAAACCACAAACAATAAAAAAGGGCCAAAAAACATAAACAACAACACCAAATTACCTTCTCTGAAACTAAAAAAATTCCTTTATATTGAGGAACAAAGCTACGGAATTCACTATGGGGCACTACCCAGAATACCCACACCAGAACCAACTTAGAAAAGCTCATTTCTGAAATTGTTCGACTTCTGTGACCTTTTTTTTTTTTTTTTGACGGGGGAAATCTTTATGGATACCCCTGAGCCTAGGGAGAGACCTCTGTGACCTAACGATTTACATTGTGGGCGCTGGATGCGGAGATCCCTGGTTCGATTCCCGGTAGGAGCAATTTGGGAAAAAACTTTTCTAAATAGATTCTGGTTTGGACATTTTGGGAAGTGCCGCAGATTGAATTCTGGTACTTATCTGGTACGTACTGGACCAGGCAGTTGGAATTGTCTGGCACATATACACATTATATTTATTACCATACTATTATAATTTATACTTAACTCTTTTTATGTCTATAGATCATGATGGCCTTAGCTGAAGCCCGACCTACGGTGTTATCACGATTTAACTCTACTACGACGAAATAAAAATTTTAAGTACTCAATATTTTGACACTCCAAATAAGTATGTAAGCACTTAAAAAAAATCGTTCAACCTGTTCTAATAGCAGACAGAATAGTAGACATCGAACAAATTCTTAACCATTTGTTGATGTTTATTTAGCAATACCTTCGTATTATGTTTTGTAGATGCATTATATTTTTTAGTTTTCTTATATACATATAAATTTATTAAACCTATCATTTTACATTTCATTATTCACATTACAAAGTGTAATAATCATTGTTAATTAACTTGAGCCTAAAGCATCCAGTGTAATTTGTTACCATATTTTTATGAAATATGTTGTATAAAGACGTTACTAGTCTAAAAATAACACTAGATATAAGATCAAATATTAATTGTAAGACATTTACGTGTAACTTTTTTGTTAATAAAGACATTTCAAAACCAAAAATTACTTAAGCAAAATACTTAGAAAAAAAATGCCTTCGATCCGGCCGGATTTGAATCAGCGTCTTAAGCTGGCGTTATCGCTAAGCGATAAAAGCTCTAGTTAAATAAAAGATTTTAAAAAACCAGCGTCTTCTAGCATACTGTGCTAGACGCTATGCCAACTTAGCCATGGAACGACTCTTTTCTGTGCTTGTTGCAGACCTTTGTTTTTTAGACTTTTGAGACTTAAGTCACTTAATTAAACAGTATTAAAAAATCTTGTAAACCTGCAGTCATTTTATTATTCTTGTTACATGGAGATAGCTATAGAGGATATAGACAGGAGCTTAGTGTAACCGGTGGAGATTGAATAACGGTACTAATAAAATCAGGTACTGAAATTACATTAACGTCCTTTATTTCTTGTGCCCTAAAAAATACTCATAAATAAATTATGATTGTATTATTTGAGCTAACACTTGATTTAGTTCCATGTTTTGTGTACGGTGTTTCTATATTAATCTTTTAAAACTATAGTTTGTTTACTGTTAAGGAGGTTTATTTGTTTGATAGCTAATAATGATGCAATTTGATAACTTTAATAAGTACAATGCGCGATGGCTGATTGTCAACTGATGTAAATTACAACAATAAGGCGTAAAGTGCTGATGGAACGCATTGTCTGCTTAAACACCTTACCAATAAGTATGAACATCTACGTTTGAAAATTCTCGAAAGTCTCCTTTTTTCCGAGATTTTCAACACCTCGCAGAGTCTCGATTTATTACGAAAACCCTACCCTCAACGGCATATGATCGAAAATAAGACATTTACTTTAATTTTCGATTTATATGTATACACACTTCGAAAAGCCCCAAATATCAATTTTGAACGCTCGAAATTTTTAACTCCATTTAGAATTCACCATATTGTTAAATTTTAAGTGCTCAAATAGGCAACATTTTGAAAGACTATATATACTCACTAAAACTTAATCGAACTATAAATAACAGAAGAATCGCACCCACGTGGAAGTATATAATATGTGAACTACCAAGCGAAAACGGATGCTGTCTCATAAAAAAAACATGTGTGCGAAGGACGGTTAGGGAATGCAATACCGGGATATGGGATCTCGAAATACCGGGATCCCGCACCAGTTTTGCGGAATTGATCCCGCACGTAAACTGAGCGGTAGCCCGCAGTATTTGCGGGATTGCGCATAAGCGGATTAAATGTGTTAATCTGTGCGCTTGAATCTTGTCAACGCGTGTCGTCTGCGTAAAAAGAGACAAAACATAAAATTTATACCAAGTCAAAATATTTGGAAGATTTATTTATGAACCTCTCTAGATAGAGAGATTCCAGTACAGCCCAGATCTCGAACATTCGTTCGAGATCTGAGCTTTCCCGCAGTTCATAAACGCTAAGCACAAACAATATTATAATTAAATTAACATAAATATGCGCCAAACAACCATACCAATTACCTGGTCTCAAACTAAGAAATTCCCTGTACTATGAATATGTAACACATTGTTCCTACCAGAAATCGAACCCGGGATCTCTTCATCGAACGTCCACGATGCAAACCGTTTGGCTTTCGTAGTCGTCAGAACATCGTTATAAAGTATGCAATTCGTCAAAAATTCTAAACTTTGTTCCTTTCAACACATAATACGAGCCGGCATCAGTATCGTTTGAGATACTTACTAACAAAAAAATCAGAACAAGTAAGTATCATTCCTTTTACACGTTTTGTGAAAATCTCTTACTGGGCCCCGTCGACATGCGTAGATTATAATAGTGTTTGCCCTACTTGCCAAACTATGAGAGTATAATCAACACCTATTTTTCACCTCAGACTTAACTTTAAGAACTCTATGACTCTATGCCACTTATTATATGTATGGTTGAAAGTTCCTCGCTGACTGACGTCACAAGATAATGCTATCTATAAAATCCTGTAACATGCGTGGCGCGATGCCGTTCCTGTAGGAGTTTCACAATATTTATGACTTATTTTCTCGAAGACGAATAATATATTCAATTCAATTCAATCTGTTGCTCCATTTACAAGTCTTAAATAACATATAGATCCCTTATTATATGATACCCTGTAAGGGCATAGCAATAAATAACATCATACAAAAACGTTAAAATTGTAGAGGTAAAGAATAAAACAAAAATGCATCCGATCATATTATTCTGAACTAAAATTCTCATGGCAGTCAAAAAGGTATTGTAGAACGGTGTAAGTATTATAATCAATATTTTTTTCTTTTTTCACCTACTGCTTTTGTTTCCGTATACATTTTCCGTTCGCAGACATAATTTTTTGCCGAAATCCATAATGATTTTTATTTCTATGCATGTCTGATTTAGAAAGCTTTGCACTCCCAAAATCAAACAATTACCCTTATAAAATATGGAAACTATAAAAAACCGTTGTGTCTGTAAGTTAATAAATACTGTGCAAAGATCACATCTTGCATTTCTTTCCTATAGGATTGAGCCGAAACGTAAGTATTCCAAGTACTCAATATTACAAATTATCCAAAGCCAAAAAAAGTATTTTCCTAAATGCCACTATCATACTATCAATAGATCTAAGAGGATGGAAAAAATAAGCATTAGATAGACAATCTAGCGGCCTCATAAGACGACAGACAGTGCGGCTTCACAATCTTTCTATCTTTTCAGCTTAATGTTGACGATTTGACGACTATTAGGTACTTATCTTATGAGTTAACCATCAAAAACTTGAACAATAATTAGCCAGAATAGCAGTACCTATATCAATGCCACAAAGGTGTGTGTCACCGCACGCGATTAGCCTACAGGTTCCCCGCCCTGACCTCCGGGCACCCCACTCTCCTACTGTCATCTTTGGATTGCGATTTATATGGTTGTTTCTAACTAACGCCAGGGCATCCGACATACCAGCGCTGTCAAAGCTATACACTGCACAATTTTTTTTTATTATAACCCAGTGCGCCAAGAATAGAGCCTGACTTAGGCCACGTTGCCATGTCCCCTGTGTCGTTAACCGAAGTGTGTGTACAGACAAGAGCACGTCAAGCTTGACACTTTGTACTTTGGGCCGTTCTTATCGTAAGCGGTATAGAGTTGGATTTAAGTCTTAAGTGTCAAGATTGATGTGCTCTTGACTTGTACCTGGACTGGTACTTACACTTTGGTCACTGAAGCAAAATCATACGATTACCACATTTTTGGCATTAATGTAGAATTTTTTTGTTATTTACGCAAGAATGAAATTAAGACGAAACTTTGAGTTTAGTCTTAATAAAAATATTCGTTTCAAAAAATAATAATAAATGACGCTTGGTCAACGCTGTATTTTTTTATGGAATATATCTAAATCTAAACACATGAAAAATATCCAGAATATGAAAAGATTATGAAAAAATGTTTAATCAGTAACTAACGTATGACGTAATATCACTTATTTCCAGTTATCACCACTGGCTGTATTCCCACTGGCGACAAGTGGGAAAAATCCAGTGGTGATTTCCAGTGGCGACAAATGGGAAAAAAATCCCATGTGTTACCAGGTGGTGACAAACGGGATAAAAAAAATCTCAGTTGTTGCCAGTGGTTTTCTACGGGCGACAAATGGGAAAAAAATCCCATAAGGTATAAGGTAAGGTATATATAATATAGGTGTATTTTGTTTTTATATTGTTATGTATGTTAGTCTATAAGGTATGTATACATGGGTATTTTTGTTACCTGATATAAATAAATAAAATAAAAATAAAAATTAAAAAAAATATGTTGCCAGGTGGTGACAAACGGGATAAAAAAATCTCAGTTGTTGCCAGTGGTGTTGGTGGTGGTGGTAGTGTAAGATGGTGAGAAATAGGATACAAAGATCTGTTGTTGCCACTGGCGACAAATGGAATTTAAAATGTCGCAGTAGTTGCCGGTGGTAAAAAAAAAACAAATGGAATAAGAAATTCCAATTCGAATTACTGTTTATTTATTGCCGCCATCGAAAGGGAATAAAATAAAATTCGAATTTAATGATATAAATATAGATCTTATTCAAAAAATCAGTCTTAAACATCAGGTATTTCAAATACCGTATGAAAATTAAAAATCACAGAAATAATTACATCATTTACAATAATTCAAAAACTCTGGACACTACAAATATAAAACAACAGTTAAAATTTAAAATAAAATGGAAAATTAGATGTAAACTCTCACTTGTCGCCACTGGGAACAAAATCAATGGTGACAACTGGGAATAAGCGCATAATATTGACCTTTTTATGCTTAATTTATTCTTCATATGGAAACTACTGAAATGAAAAAATGATTCATTAGACCAATGTAGATGTATCGTGCCATGCCAGTTGAAGTTTCCGGAAACACCTATCAAAGTAAATTAGCCATAATGTAAGCGACGTGATGTACAGTGCCAGTTACACAAAAAGTACTTTGTGGTGCCAGTGCCCGTGGCACTTATGCATGTCACTGTATCATTGTTAATCACTGGCGCACGACTTGTTCGTCACTTGGTGTAAAAAAAAACAGGTATTGATAGTGTGGTACGGGCCACAAAAGACATTTGACGTCTTCTGTCAAAAATTTCATGACAGAACGCATGCAGTTGGTGGATCATATTTTTTACTTTTACTTTAAAAACCATGGGTCACAAGGACGATGCTGAATGTCCACCAGCTGCAAGTGATAACAATCTATTCAGGGCGTTTGCCAATGCCCTTGCGGCCACAATAGACACTCCCGTTACCTGGTTCCGCGGTAGGTGTTTTACAGTTTGTGTATTGTTATGTAAGCTAAATAGCCCATCCTGATCTGATTTTTGGTTGCAGAATCCGTAGTTGTTCCCAACCAGAAGAAGTACCCGTGGTACCACCAGCAGTTCCGTCGAGTTCCCACCATCGACCAGTGCTACACAGACGATGTCGTCTGCGATTTCGAGGCGAATGCACAGTTCAAACGCGATAGGTTAGTTGCTTGTTTCCTTTTTGTCTGTTAAATACCACCATGATTTGATGACCAATTGACCATGTTGTAAGTAAGTCAATTAATTAATATTGGTTGTATTATCAATATAGTCGTTAAATTAAGGAAACATTGACACAATAAGGAGAAAAAAAAACTGTTGTAAATATAATAATAATAACAACGCACACACTCAACATAGCCCTGCACTAGGGAAACCCTATGTCGCGGGTGCTATGGACACACACATAGACAACCACAAATTACACCCAAACTCACGAGAGAAATAAATGTAGGCCAAACAAATATTTTTCCAAGGCTGGGAATCTAACGTGGGACCTCTGCATGGCAGTTCGGCATAGTAACCGTTCCGCCAAGGAGGCAGTGAAATAACAAATGGATGCTTACACAATATTTCTGTTTCATTAATAATATTAGAATAGTACTTATTACCTAAAACAATGTTAGCGCACATATTCTTGCATGCTACTAGATGATCCCCCAATAGCACTTCTACCATGTTAAATCAATAATACACTGTAATAAATCAAAAACAGCATTTTGAGAAAAAGTTGCAAAAGAGTTTTCAGTTTTTTGTAGTTTTTGAAGTTAATATAAAAAGATAAATGTTTAAATTACTTTGTAAAGTCAACAGCACATCAAGCTATATACTTTTATTTGAATATCACCTTCAGTGCAACATAACAAAGTCCATCAATCTGTAGCTTGAAGTGCTGCTGTCTGTACATTACATAATTGTATTTTGCAAAGTAAGCTATTTCTGTTGAAAAAGTAATAAAGCCTTGCCTTAATAGCAGTAAAAGAGTAGTAGTAGTAGTATGATTGCACACAATACCTTTTCTGCAAGTAAATTAAAATAATGAAATACAACCAATATTTAAGTCTGTGGAAATCCAGTTCTAACGTGCTGTTTTTTTATTTTGTGTAAAATCGGTCTGTAACCACTTTTCTTATTATGAGTATTGGTACTTTTGTTTAAACTTCTTTAGAAACCCGTGCACGGTAATGAGATACAATTTATCTGTAATACATAGAACAAATATGTACATAAAAATGTATCATAGTATGTTTCATTCATCATTATGGTCAAACAACAGTATCAGACACTAAAATTTGATAAAATACTTGGACTGTTGGGCTTTGTATCCTTATTCGTGGGAGTCAGAATGGCGGGTGTACCTTAACGGATCCTGACAAATTTGATATAAAAAAATGTACCTAATTTGTACTATTTAGTACCTCTGTTTAAAAAATTTGTACCTCCATCAGAACGACGTTATAGCAATATCAAAGGTACACCCGCCGTATTGACTGTCAATATGGCGGATGTACCTCGGATTACCAGTATTTATTTAATAACTATAAAAACTTCTTATTCCAAAAATTTGTATCTTAATAATACTCTGAAGTAAAGGAAACTCGAGCTCAATCTGCTGGCTAGTTTCTGAGAAATAAACAAATTTTGTTGAGATTTCAGAGCGCCGCTGTGTGCATCTTAACAAATCCTGACATATTTGGTACCAAAAATGCTTACCCTGTCCTATACAATTAAATGGCATCAACCCTTCATGACATATGAAATAAACTATGCATAATAAGGACACGCGCTTGTAACCTTTTCAATCAAAACATGTAAAGATAGTGACATATAAAGAGGCTGTATGGTGGAACTTTTGCCTACCCAAATAAATGGCGAAATTTTATTTTATAAAAATTACGAAAATATTTACAATTTTGATTTCGCTTTATCTTCGTTATGATAGAGGTACAAATTTTTTAAGAATGAGTACTAAATAGTACAATTTTGGTACATTTTTTTGGTACAGTCAAGAGCACGTCAAACCTTTGTACTTTGGACCGTTCTTATCGTAAGCGACATAGAGTTGGTAAATCCAATAGTTGGATTTAAGTCTTAAGTGTCAAGCTTGGCGTGCTCTTAACCCTGTACCAACTATGTCAGGATTCGTTAAGATGCACACGGCACTCTGAAATCTCAACATATTTTGTCTTATTTCTTAGAAACTAACCAGCAGATCAAGCTGGAGTTTCCTTTACTTCAGAGTACTATTAAGGTACAAATTCGGAATAACAAGTTTTTATAGTTATTAAATAAATACGTACCTGTCCGAGGTACATCCGCCATATAGACAGTCAATGCGGCGGGTGTACCTTTGATATTGCTAGACCCTTATTCATTTTTATATTAAGAAACAAATAATTCCCAAAAAACAAATTCTTGAATTAGTTATAATTAACTGACTTCTGTGGACAAAGCTACGTTAACGTTATGCATCAATCGTAAAATAAATATCTTGTGGGTAGAAATAAAATCACGCCATAGGGCTCATGACCGCGACTCCCGTGGCTAAAAGGCGCCGGTCGTTTTAGCCCTATAAATAAGTCTTTTAAGCTTCCTAGTGTTAAAAGACATCGACTTGAATTATTCTTCAGTTTTAGTCTTACGACTCAAGACTTGAGGGTTAAAAGACTACTAGACTAGACGTGAGACGTTAAAAATTAGTCGAGGTTTTTTAAAAGGCCTTAAAAGTCTAGTCTCTTACATCACTAACCATAAACCGCCATATGTCAAGACTGTGATGATTTAGTACAATAATTATGAACTATTTCAGAGCTGTAGACAGTGAAATCCTTAACATCTTGCGCCAACGTTATGAGGACTGTATGATGTATGAGAACCCTGATCACCTTACTGTCTGTAAGCCTCTTTGGGACAGGTACAAGGACGCCGAAGAAGCATGGTTCATTAAATGTGAGTGTTGTAGAGAAATTTAAATGAAATATAATTTCTTTAAAAAAACAGTTGTGGACATTATTTTTCCGTACTTTTGCTATATTATTATTATTTATTTGCATAATTTTGTCATGTAATGCATACATATTAATGCATGTTACCTCGACTGCCCAGATATGTTGTCTTTCATGCTCGTCAATAACTGTAATATTTAAAGTATTTAAAAAACAGTTTATGCATAAAATGATATTATTTGCATGATTTACTTTACTCTTTATGACAGCTTTCTTTCTAGCAGTCATGCCTAACAATATTTTGAAAAATTTTGTAGATGGTGATCTTGGCGCATATGCTGATGCGAAGAAAGCATACATGAAACAAAAGCACCGCATGATTTGGGAAAGACGTAATGGCAAGCTGTCGGAGCAGACATAATGAACTAAGAGATCAACTTGAACTCCTCTCCAATAAGTAGTTATATGTTATTTGTGATTGCAATAAATACATACTAGTAAAATTTTACTTGATGTAATTAAACACTAGTTCAAAAAATAACATTTATTTTCCAACACTACATTCATTTTTCATGCAATACTGACAAGATTCTACTTCCATACATTGATTTACTAGTTGGAACAACAAGAAATTAATGATCACAGAAATATGAAGATGTAGATTTATAATAATACTAATATTTCACATCTTCTCTTACTGTACTTGAGATACTTACAAAACTATCTTACTGTTACAATTTAAAAACTCCTTTATTGGTCACATAAAAGTAAAAACATTAGCTTAAAATTACTTAAATGTAGTTGCTACAGTCTTAAGAAGTTCAATGGATTTTAAAATGTGTAGTTTTATAATCTTTAGTGGACACTGTTTCAGTATGTACTTTCTAACATATTTGCTCATTGTTAGTTATTCTACTCGTACTTCAGCAAGTAATTTATGCTTGGCTATTTGAAATAAATTTCATTGAAAATGCAGAGTGGCAGGTAGGTAATACACAAAGATAATTCCATCAATGAAATTGCATTGAAACAATACACTTGCAAGGGCCTGCCTTCGTAAAAAGTGTTCATTCTGAATATTCAAAAACATTTCGAAGCTTAAACAATCACATTCCACAATAGTAGTGTAAATAGTGCCAGTAATATTAAGTAGTTTTGTCAGCGGCAAGCTAGGAGAGATATGCAACAGGTATATGTTTGCAATTGAGAAACCTCTCTTTGCCAGCTACGCTACTGAAGAACCTAGCTCACAACCTGTAACTCCATGTAACTATATAGTAATCCTATTCACAAACTGTTAGGCGCTTTTGAAAACTTTCTACAAAATGGGATTCTCCCACAAGTAAACGACTTCTTCAAATCTTAACAGTATGTTTCTGAACAATTACATTTAAAATATAATATTATTGCTGTACATCAATTTCCTTCTGATACTAATATGTACACCATAGATATATACACATACGATTTCTTAAAACTTGTGTACTTGTACAGCGATTTGTATAATTATAAAATAAATGTATGGCATTCATTGGTACACAAGTATATCACAGAATGCCTTTGTGCAAGATAGCTTACCAACACTATTTACATAATATTTCTAAATTTAATTATCATTTTTAACTAAAACTGACCATAATTTTACCTAATAATACAATTTGTGTGTTGAATCTGACAGTCCTTTGGAACATATATCGGACTGGCCATACATTCAGCTTCGTGGCATAAAACAAATTATTTTAATTATCTATGCCGAATTTTGAAAATGGATTGTGAAGTTTAAGCTGTTTTGGTAGATGAAGTAATTGCACTTTCAAGATACAAGCATATTATATCAAAGCAGTGAGACTTACCTTAAAAATATATCAAAAACATTTATCTTATAATTGACTTAACATTGTTTGATTGCACTGTTTCTTGTATCAACACACTGATACAGAAACAAAATTTAATGATATACATGTCTAAATTTCCTCAAAACTCTTGATATTTTAAATAGGACAACATTAATTACAACAACATCAGCGAATACGTACATCTTAAAAGCAAAACAAATGTTTACTGCACAATCAAGTACAATTAATGGAGATCAATATCAAAGGATAAAATTTATTGACAAAAAACAACATATGATTATTGTACTCTAGTTTAGCGTTCGGAAAATGTTACAGGAGCTCG
Organism: Hyposmocoma kahamanoa; assembly: GCF_003589595.1. Taxonomy (NCBI): domain Eukaryota; kingdom Metazoa; phylum Arthropoda; class Insecta; order Lepidoptera; family Cosmopterigidae; genus Hyposmocoma; species Hyposmocoma kahamanoa. The sequence continues at coordinate 9,043,822 of NW_020653750.1, read as the reverse complement.
AGAAGTACTATACATCACCGTAAAAATGTTTACGTAAACTTATATACTAATTGTTTTGAGTTTGAGCCTCAAATCGCAAAATGATATGTGTGACATTGTAGTAATTCCAAGAAACTAAAGCCTTATTTGAAGCGTTCACTAGAAATGAATAAACCAATAATCTTTGCTTCCTGAATTTGCATTTACACAAATCAAGAAACTTTCGAATGTTTTGCGTAATTGTCTAGATTTGAAACGGGCACTCCGTATTTAAAATTTATGCATTTTAAGAAAATGACTAAAATCGGTACATATTATTTGCAACGCAACTTCAATGCAACGCGATCACTATATAAGGATGGTACTGCGCGCACTCAAAATGTTTGTTTGTCGAAAAGCCGACAATCGACGGATCACAACACGCGTAGAGAGCGCACAGTGTGTTCGCGTGCATTTTATTAAAATGTATGAGAAATATTGCATTGCATATTTTTGTTTTATAAAATATAAGTACGCATTTGACCTCCATCTCACGTGATGGAAAGTGTAGTGTATACGTTGCAAATAATCTGTACCCGGCTAATAAATTTGGCAAAAACATACAATATGCCAAAAAATGTATGTAAGTGGATGGTATTAAAATAGAACCTGCTTTTATTCAACACTTTGATTCATTAGACTCAAGACAGTTCCAGTTCAAATCGCAGTATATTCACATAAATATAATAAATTATGTCTAATTTATGTTTCAGTCCTTCAAAGTAAACCTAAGATAAAATATATACAAATGTCAAAAAGGTAAAATAAAAGAAATAGTTGACTAAGGGTTGCACCCAATTTATCAGCCACGCATCGGCACTATGCCCATTCTAAACGTGTATGAAACACACGTATAGTATGGACGCAATGTAGAAAACACGCTGACAAGTCGAGACCAACCATAAATACACTTATCAACCTCTCCAGACATGTCAACCTGGCACTAATTTATAGCAATAGGAAAGACTAAAACATAAAAAGGAAAATAAACTAAATATCACAGTTTAAACTGAATTATCACGTAGTCAAGTTGATAAAAATTAAAAAAATGGAGGGTAAAAATATAAATATGATGTTTCAAGATCGCGAAAAATCAGAGCTCTCTATAACATTTTAATGAACGCTCATAATTCTTAAACCTAAATAAACACACAAAAATATAGACAATCTAAAACATTATTGTTATAGACATCACATTTAAAGGACATTTTGTAAAATAGTCTAGTTGATAAAATTCGTTGCGACCCTGGGTAATATCCTCAGCTTCATGTGATATCGGAACACATGCAATTTTTACTTTCGAAAGGAATGGTATTCTCTTACTCGTAGTTTAGGTGGGTATGGAATATTAGACCGAGTCGAACGCCGCTGCCAGTCGAGTACGACCTGTTAAAGAAATATATTTTGGAATTGAAAGTTGTTATCATGGTTTTTTTTATAAGAATCAAGTTGTGCGACAAACCAGTCGCGCGTCTGATGGAGAGCTACACGCCCGTTTAACATATATTTTATTTATTTATATACAGTGGAATTTTTTATTACTCGGGTTATTTATAAATAGCACTGCAATCTTTACATTATTAACACTTACTTACGTTTGACAATCGTACCTGATGGTAAATGACGACGTTTCGCCAATTGTGTGCCCTTGTCTAGTCTAGTCTTAACATCAATCTATTCACTCTTACCTTGGAAGTACCCTAGTTATTGCAGCGTGTAAAAAGTAGTTAAAAATGTGAAACTTCTAGAAATGTTCTATAACCACATAGCAGCCAAAAACCTAAGCATCTATAATCCTAATGTATAGGGTCCTTGTAGGTACACTTGCTAGTTATTTAATTTTATAAGAGAAGTGATCTTACGTTTATTGTCGTGTGGTAGCAGGGCGGTAGGCGCCGGCAGGGCGCTGGCCGGTGGAGAGCACCACAGGCTCATCTTTGGCGAATCGAACACACTGGATCCCTGCACAACACAATTATAACTTTTAAAACTTACTACGTATCAAAGTACATGATCCACTAAATCAACACTCGCGCGAAGAACCAATTAAATAGCTACCCTCACAGGCACCCAGTACGAGTTGACCTTTATGATAATGATCACGGATTACTTATAAGGGATATTTCGACCCCTCTCACGTAAAGTATCGTATGTTGAAATTGCCAAGTTTACAGAGGAGCGTTTTAAAGTTCTGCATTCACTGAAGTGAGCATAACACGTGACTTTAGCATTTCTCAGTTTTATTCGGCAAAGCTCGTTACTCACACAGAGTATTATAAAATCCTAGATATCGATTAGACATCGAGTATATAACTAGAAATAGGGACGAAATATGGGCCATATATTCCTGGTAACACATTAGCGATACAGCTCTTATAAATATCAACTCTCGTTTGCACTGAAATATAGACAGGCCAACTACTGACCTGTGTGTACGTCCCCATATATCCCAAAAAATATTCTGTATTTATTGAAATAAAGATAATATCACTAACAATGCCATGCTGTTCTATTCGGTGGTGTGGGAAAATCAGGAAAACATCTAATTACAAAACAAACGAAATCACATTTCATTGGTAATTAAATATGTAATTTTGCAATTTTCGTCCATTATAGCAAAGCTCAAGTTAACTGATCGATTTGAAGTGAAACCGTTGAGGCACACGTCTATTGTTTCGAACTCGGGCTAGCCAATCGGAGCGCAATTGTCACAGTAATGATAAGGCAGAATAGTTTTCAAACAAATTAAACATTTCGTCTCTATTTCTGGTTACATAGTCGATGCGGTTAGACGTCCTATAATGATCTATTAGATGATCATTCTTTCAGTGAATTCAGAACTTTAAAACGCTCCCGTTTAAACTTGGCAATTTCGTTGGCAAATACTTTACGTAGGAGGGGTCGATTTATATAAAAGTGGTAGTGGCGTCGAAAGTTTGTATTGTAAATGATTGTAAATCCAACATCAAGAATGTAAAATGATGCCCTACTAACTTTTTGACCAGGCGGAGTGTCATGTACGGAGTAGTCCTCGTTCGGACGCAGCTCGCGGCAACGCGGGACAGTCACGCCGGGGCATAGCCCCCACCCGCCTTCCACCTCCGTGAACACTGAGCAGTACGCGCGCAAAAATTCCACCGTGCCTTCTAAACCTGGTGGAGACAAAGTTATTGGATGTACATATTTCATAAGTATGTCAATGAATTTCCTATCATATAACATGTTAAAAAGTAATCTTGTTGTGAACAAAAATACTGACCCATATCAGCGCAGAAATTGGGCTCATATCGACGGGTGTACTCGGAGAGTATCTCGGCAGTGGTGGCAGTAGTTCGCTCGGTCAGTAAGCTGGCCACGCGCCACACCGCGCGCCAGGTGGGCGTCAGCTGTACACGCCGATCGCACACCTCTATGACTTCAGCTGCCGCCAATTGCGCTACCTGGGGTTCGCTGCCTACGAGTCTACGGAATGCGTTAGCGAAATACTCCTGAAACAAAAATTACTTGAACCTTAATAAAATCATTTAGCACCTTAATTTTTTTAAGAAATAGATTAACTATTTTGTTACTATTATTGATCAAAGATCTTACACAAAAAAATTCCTTCGATTTGACAGGTCTCGGAACAAGTGTCTATTGTAATGCCCGCTCCTAACAGACTGAACTTTCCTAACAGACTTTACGAATTTTTTCATGTTTGTTGAGATCTTCATATTGGGTTTTTTCGCCGTCAACGCACGCACCAGTGAGAAAACTTTGAAGTTACTCTCTCAGCAAGGTACCTTTACAGTTACAAAAAGTTGACGAGAGATGTCGCTGTCTTAATAATATTAATAAAGTTATTACATTTTCAAGTTCTAGCAATAGGATTGGGGTAAAAAATTAACCACCAAAAACAATTCCTTTTTTTAATGCGGTGGGTGTTTTACCTGTGTGGAGCCCTTCGCGACGCTGCGGTCGGCGATCAGGGCCGCCGCGGCGGCCAGCGCCTGCGTGGCCCAGCGCGGTGCCTGCCCCGGCGCACGCACCACGCCCGCCTCGACGCAGCCGCCCGCCGACAGCACCAGCGCCTCCAGAGACGCGGCCCCCAGAGCCGCCGGCAGCGGCGCCGCGCCCCACATCGCCGCGTACGCAGCGCTCAGGTTCGAGAGCGGGATCGGTGCCAGGGCTTTCATTCGCTGTGCCATCACCTGCGAGACACGTCATCACTCGGTTACAATTTTTATCGTAAGAAAATCGAAACCAAGACCACTCGGCCAATCGGTTTTAGTCGCAATATTCAGGAAGACTAATTCTAAAATTTTGCGACTAAAAACGATTAACTCACGACTTTTTTTTTAATGGAATCAGATCTAAGCTAGATGCTGTGGGTCTCGAGATTGGGCGTAGACTGTAAAACGCCCTTATTACTTTTGAAAAGCCGGACCGACTAACCCTAGTTTTTTGCAACTTAAACCGACTAAATGGCGACTTTTTAACTGACTCTGGAACAAGAGACGTTCGGTTGCATTCGCGGTCAAGAGACGTATCCTATGTTCTAATAGAGATCACATACATTATATAACTAAGCATCAAGATCTGCTTAGTCAGAATATACTGCGACGTAACTAAATGACCTCGGTATTTAGACGGGAAGGTTCCTGGTTTCACGATATTTTCTTAATCGATTATGCTCTGGGTGTCCTGGATAGAGTCCCTATAGAGAACTCCCGTTACACTCGTACTAAAAGACTTACTTTTTACCAGTTCATTGTTCAGTGTGATTAGATTGGCAAAAAAGAAATGAGCTTACCGCTCTCGCAGCGAGGGGGGCAAGGCGTACACTGCGCTCGCCACTGGGGTCTACGCCCACCGACACGGCCTCTGGAATGAGCTCGAAAAGCTCGACGAGCTTCACGCAACCATAGTGCGCTACTCGCAGCTGACGGCCGAAGTGCGCGTGGTACGCGGGCACGAAGCGAGAGAACTCCATGCGTAGATTAGGGGTGTAACACAATAGTTCCACAGCCTACGAATATAAATGAAAATTAAGATCCATTATACATTAAAGCGTTAAGTTGAGACACACTATAATCGGTATTTTATCGGTATTGGAGGTAGAGGTTTCGGTGAAACCTCTGCCTCCACTACCAGGGCACGGGTCACCTTTAAGGGTCAACTTTAAGTTCGCCATGCTGTCCCAATGAGTGTTTGGGACTGCCTACTATATACAATTACTAAATATACAAATTAGCTGTCCTGGCACATATATTTTCTGCACCACTTTGAGTATAGTCCTGACATTCTATTTAGCGTCCGAAGAAAATCATTCACTTGGAAAACTACGTTTTATTTTCACCACATAACTACATTACTGGTTGCGTACAAACCCAATTTACTATATTTCTATAAATTGTATAGAGTGAATATTTTTAATAATAACTTTAACAAATATTGCGACACAGCACTAACACGGTGCACTTATCTTCACTTTTAACATTAATGAACTTAGAATTTTAACGGAAAAATTACATATCGTCGCCTGACTTTCTCAAACTCGTATCTTAAAAAACAAAGTAACTGAAATGCAAAAAATGCATTGTATATACATATTTGCAGGATGATTTCATATCAAATTTCCTTCATATTCACACACGGGCTTTTACCTAGTCTTAAAGTAATGCATCCAAATTAACATCCTTGATAAGAAATTTAAAATAAATATAAATTTTTGCCATCTCCTGAATAATCACTCTTTATAAGATACGTGTTTGAGAAAGTAAGGCGTCGATATACTCCGTCCAACCATTTAAGTTTTGACATATGCATGCCTCCGAAGTTCCGTAATTATTGACTGGCAACCATCCAACTACCAGACAAAAAAAATGCAATACTTCCTGGATTCTTATTTTTTAATTTTAGTGAAGCGACTTGCCCTTTAGTTCCGATATTTATCGAGCCAACAGATTATGTAATGGAGATTATTTAAGTTGATAAATTTTAGTACCTGTCTAATAAATTATAATGAAATGAAATAAATAATTATAATAAATTGTTATTGTTTATTACTGTAATTCGTCGTCTTCTTCTACATGAACGTGAATCGTCACTTGAATCCTCATTAACATTAATTATTCATTCTTGAGTACACAAACTGTCAAACGCAACATCACTATCCCAATCAGACAATATCTTCTTTTTTGAACCCGGTCATATTCACGATTAAAACTTCTTCATACATAAAATCTATTGTTATAAAAAATCGAATCGGAAATCCATTAAGACATCACTAATTGATTAGAATTCGAGCTGTCAAAAGTTAAATAAACGGTTGGAGGGAGTATAATTAATTTTTCGAAACTGACACTAGCCCAAGCCTAGTGGCCGCCATTAAGGAAATAGAATGTAAAATATAATTTTTTCCAATATTATACCTTAAACAAAGCTCAATACACCAGTAGTGTTGTGTGACCACTCACCTGCATAGCAAACTGCAGCAAACGAGCACGCTCTTCAGGCGTTGGTGTACGACGTGGCAATGAAACAGTGCCATCCAGAGCAAGCAAGACAGCATTTGGAGCAACGCGTTGCATTAACTCATGCAAAGTACACACGCCGTAATCCGCTGGCGAGAAGGGCTTGCCAAACGTTGCCTGATAGAGCTCTGCGATGTCTAGAGCAGCCACCGACCGGCCAGGCTGGCTTTTAAGCAATTTGACGAGGTCGGAGGTCCAACGGCGGCTTTGGGCTGATGCAGAAAGCGTGATCACGCGGGACGAGCCTGACCCTAACACCTGTAGAAAAACATTACGTTTCAAATATAGCAAATACACTTCTTCTTACTTTCTGAAGTGAAGTATCTAGGGCAGGCACATCTCAGCATGGCCGTGTTGGCAATCAACGCCACCTAGCGACGTAATGAAGGATTACTCAAGACATGTCACGAAATTATTGAGAACGAACGCCCGAGTGAAGGAAGTCTAAGAACACGTGTCGATCGTTTTGTCTCTATTCTTGTTGAAACTGTCAGCATCTTTTTAGTATTTGTGCTTAATTACAAATTAATTAAGCTTTGGAGTGTCCGGGGTGTGCACAAGAGCCTAGTCCTGTCGGTGGAGTAATCGTCAACCATGTCAGTTCAGCGCACAAATTTTAAATTTAATGATAAGACATGACATTAACTTTTTCCTCATCTGATTTAAATAACTTTGTCCCTTTCGTCATCTACTTCTCTTTTCGTTGATCTTCCCTTCTATGATGTTTCTAAGAAAACTGTTGTGACGTATCAGATGCTCAATCATCTTTTCCCTTTGGTTGTCTGTCTTTAATAAGCTTGTCTTTTCTTGCATTACTCTTAACACGTGCTTTACACATTTCACCAAATAAATTTCTCACTACTGAGCACATTTCTAAGGTAAGTTAAAGGCAATTTCATAGAGATATAAAAACCTAACTGTACATAATTTCGCATACAGCCGACTTGTCTAGACGCCAGCACGTGGCGCCGCGCGAAGGCAGACCTGCGCTAACGCATCACGCGTAGGTTTAATACTTTATTGTCTGTCAAATACATCAACTCGCGCGCTGACTCCGCCCACTGCCCAACACCGTTCTTGTTGCCATAGCAACGGCGTCTGCTTATCATCGAGTGTCAATACTGTTCACAATTTTTCGGAAAACTTTGAAACGTCGTAACTTATTTATTTGTTAAGTATTTGAAAAAAATAACCGGACACGTATTTTTTATTTCCATTATACAGTTGCTCCTATAAAATGGTCAGTGGTTTTTTCATCACCCTGTATTTTGGGTAAAATACTTCTAAAACTTACGATCACAGTATTCCCAAGAGCAGCCAGCAAATCAGGCAGCTTGGTGAAACCGTAGTCGGCGACGCGGCATTGTCGGCCGAAGTGGTGATGGAAGGCAGGTATCAGCCTATGGAGAGCAAATATTATGTATACATGAATTATAAAACTGTTAACTTAATTGCGTTAGTTATCTCGAAAAGGGGTGAATTCACATTTCATTAATACGAACAATTTTTACAAAGAGAATGCTTTGAAATCATGAAATAAAATAGATGTGCCATATATTTTGGTTGTAAAACAGTTAAAATTAGTTAACGTGTTCGTCTTACAGGAACTTACCCTAACGACGCGTAGCTGAAATGTCATTAAACAATTTCAATATTTTAAAACTGGGTTATGATTTTTTATGATAATTCAAAAAATATTTTGTCACTTAGCCACGTTTTAGATATAGTTAGCAGGAGGCATTATTATGGGAATGATATTGATAATGATACAATTTATATACAATAAGTGTTGGTAGACAAGTCCACCTGGTCCAGGTACTTAGTTACAGCATACTATGAAAGCATGTTACATAATGCTATGAAATAATTGCTATGAAAGAATTTTTAAGCAGCTGTAAGCTGTGTGTGAGGTCATTGTGAAAGAGTTCGTCCAGGGAAGTACTGCCACCTTATCTATTTCTGCCGTCAAGCAGTAATATTAGCATTACTACGTCTCGGTTTCGAAGGGTAAGGGTGCTGGTGAAGTTACAGGCAAATGGGACTTGTCAACTTATATCTCAGGGTGACGGGCGCAGTGGCAGTACTCCTCAGATTTTTGCGATTTAAAGCTCCGAGTTGCACTGCAACCAGGCACACGACTCGATCGTCCCGTCACTTGATATTATAAAAAAGTAAGTAAAACATATTATTAAAAATACGTCTATTTGTTGTAAGAGTTATTAAAATAAAATTAGATATGACTTAATAATTAATAAAGAAAAACAATAAATAAATTAGTAATATGTCTAGTTATGTCGCAGGGTGCCGGGGGCAGTGGCAGTGCCCCTCCGATCTTTGCAATTTAAAGCTCTGAGTGGCACAACAACTGCTGTGGACTGGCGTGTCGCTTAGTCACTTGGTATCATAAAAAAAGTATGTATACTCCAGTGTGCGATCGTATATACAAACAATACCAGGTAAAATTACTGACTTGCTAAAGGGGATGGTGCAACGCGTCGCACTACGCAGCAGGTCGACAAGTTCCCTCTCGAACAACGCTAGCATTGGTTCTAGAACAGGTGCTGTGCGAGGGCGGTCCCGGTCTGCGCTCGAATGAGAACTTTCACCTGGGGGAAAACATATAGCGTAAAATAAGTCATTTATGACGTCCTAGCATTGTTATGTATATCATACATACGCCAAAATAAAAGGCCATATGTTGTCGCTTAACAAACAATATCGTTAAGTCCAAAATGGTAACTTTTGAATGTTACTCAAGTTAATAAACATCATAATCACAAACACATTCAATAAATAAATATCATGCCAGTCTCCCACCGGGATAGGCAGAAACTACGAACCTCCGCCTGCTACGCTTCTTGAAAAACCTCCTTCGCCTCCTCCACTCCCATCAGTCACTTCATATATAGGGTATATAGTTTATCTTGGTACTTTCACCCCAGCCTTTTTTAAAACAACTTTTATACAATCATATATGAGGTTTTTCATTTTATTTTCATTACGCGAAATACTTAAGCGGTGTTTTTTGCTAAGCGACGAAATGTTTAATAAAAAATTTAACTTCTGACAAATGAGAAGTGATTAGAGTACATACTGAGGTGGTCCGGTGGAGAGACGGCGCGTGCGCCTTCGGGCTGCCACACAAGATGGCGCGAGGGCAGGTCGCGCACGGCCAGAGACGGTGCGCTGCGCAGCAGCAGCTCTAACGCCACGCCGCGTCGCGGCTCCGCCACCAGGGCCGGAAACCGCGCCTCGTAGCACTCCACGAAGCTGCACATGTACGTCACGAACGTCAACAAGACTTCAACTGCCGTGTAGAGTTTACATTAGAGTTGCAACGAATATTAGGTTACTATGCTCGAATTCAGAGTATTAAATTAGACAGAATACCGAATACTAAAAACAGGAGGAAGCAAGAAAAAATATACAGTAAATTATCATGTACCTAACTTTATGAACGCAGAACGCTTTCGCTCTCAAAGGTCAAAGAATAAATTGATAAATTCCAATTATAAACATGAAAATGTACCTTTTAGTTTCGTTATTCGGTATTTTCCGAATATTTTTATTTTGGCCGAATATTCGGCTATTGCTTAAAGCCGAATATGCTATTCGTTGCAACACTAGTTTATACTCCTAAACGGACTTGTATTTTCTAAAACTTTGTATTTGAACAGTAAACCAAAGTTTCTTTCTCACCTGAGCAGTGGCAGGATTCCGCCGTGACTCTCAAGCAGCACCTGGACGCGTTTGGCCAAGGTATCTATCTCCATATAAACAGGTTGCAAGATACGACTGCCATCCTCATGACAAGTACTTGGGCCGGCGTGCAAGTGGCATTTCCACGGAGCTTCCTCCAGTTCCGAGTCGGTTGCGGGCCGTAGGTCCACAAGCTGCACCATGCGTCCAAAGCCCTCGTGAGTTACTACAGTGTCCTTTACCTGGTAAAAAGCTTTTTATTAAATATCAAACATACAACAGAAATTACAAAAACGGCCACATCGCCAAATAGAAAGCAAATAATAATAAAAAGCTGATTAGGGTGTAAGGTCGGGTCATGTATCTTTGTTATAGAGCTCCTATTAATAATTTGGAAGAGGTGAAGTTTCTGTTATCTTTTGGATATCCCTCAACAGTAGTTCATAAGAGATGCCCTAAAATCGAGTTCCAACAGTTTAACGCATTTTAAAAGACCTATTATTTTTTGAGTATTATATGGTATATTATAATACTCAATAAAAAAAAGTCGTTTTATTTACCTTCGTTTTTGGGTCACGTTCACTTCAAATTTCATGACACGGTATACATATAGACAGAAAGTCCCGTTTGCCGACCTCCATGGTCGAGGGGCTTGAACATTAGTTTTCATGGTATAGCCATCTCAGAGGTCCCGGGTTCTATCCCCGGCTGGGTCAGTGTAGAAACTAAATTTTCTATATTGGCTCGGGTCTGGGTCTCAAGTGCTTTAGTTACTTTGAGATCAGAGCAACATATGTGATGTTGTCTAAATTATTTTAGCAGTAACGCTCCTTGTGAAGGAGTTCGTCCAGGGAAGTACTGCCAGCTTACCTATTTCTGCCGCCAAGCAGTAATGTTTGCATTACTGTGTTCCGGTTTTGAAAGGTAAGGATGCTGGTGAAATTAAAGGCACATGAGACTTGTCAACTAATGTCTCAGGGTGACGGGGGCAGTGGCAGTGCCCCTCAGATCTTTGTGATTTTAAGCTCTGAGTGGCACTGCAACTGTTTCTGCTTTGTCTAGGGAAACCCGAAATTATTATTAATTACTTAATGTTTTATTATCCATTTAACACTGAAACTCCCTGAACTTAACATACCTTAGCGAGGTCAGAAGTAGTGAGAGCGCAGCAGTGACGACTAGCATAGGCATCACGTAAGCGCAGTAACGGCAGGTTATGATTGGGCTGATCACGTAAGATGGCACGCAGACGAGCACGGAGTACGTCTAGATTGGGCGCAGGTGAAGGCCTTCCCAGAGACAACTCCAGACGGCGTCCGGACCATTGGCTATCCAATCGGCGTTTGTGTAAGCGAGCGATGGCAACACGTGCGTCCCATTCGGAGCGTACTACTACGCTGGCTAACGGTCCGTCGCTGCCTGTCCACACGCATATGCGAACCACGCCAACGTACTGGGTGAACAGACGAGTCAGCATTTCCTAGAAACAGACTAAACGCTAGAAGCACGCTGTGGAGAGGTTGAATTTCCATTGCTTAATCGGGCAAACTTAAAACAAACAGTCTGTAGTATTCGCTCCAGTCACGTCGTAAATGTTTAGAGTCGTTATGTTGGTGCCACAGGGGTGATTCACGTAATCAAACCGTTACGATATCATAGCGATGTCGTTGAACTGCTTTTTCGTATTCACGTGTGACAGTGAACGTCAACGAGCCCAATTTTAAAGTCGTTCGATCCATATGTCGTTAAAACGACTCTAAACGACAAGACATACGTATTCTGCTAAATTTTGACAGTTCTTTCAATAGACTTTCGACGACTTAATGTCAAATTTCACATTCCAAGGTGTCGTTCATTAGTCGTTACGTTTCGATTCTACTCATATCAACGTTCGTTCAAATGATACGTGAATACCCATTTTGGATAGGACATCGTAACTTCAACGATATTTTAATAGCTTGAACTTACGTGAATCGCACTACTAGTATTGACAAATTACACGATATTATTTTCAAAGTGAATGTAAAAATTCTGCCGTCCGCGAACTAAAAGAGGGCTAAGTGACAAATGGTCAAAGATCCATTTTAAATAGAAAAAGTCTATCTTTTTCTGAATGGATATGCTGTTGCACAAAATTCTCTATCTAATAAAATATTCATTAAACAATTTCAATATTCTATGCTACGCGGACGGCAGAATTAACGAAAATACCAATCTGTACTTCATTCTGTGTTTTGATCTACTTTCATTGTTAAGTAATAAATAAATAATAAAGCTATCATATACATGGTGACACACAAGGTGATTGTTTGCCAAATATATGAAATACAAAAGGCTATGTGAAGCTGTGTCCATAAAGGGTTCCTCCTGCCTTGCCTGCCTGAGATGAGAAAAAAAATGCAATCGATGTTCTATCGTTCTTTGTTCTTCAGTATTAATGGCTTTGCCTTCGCATTTAGCCAATGAAAGAGTTAGGAAAGCAGAATAACAGATCATGGAAGAGGTACAGAATTTGAATGAAAAAGGATATGGTAAGTCGGTAACTGATATAAATCGGCATATACATTAAAGCTTGATATTATTATTTTCGGTAAATGAGGCCAGCACATTGTAAACATCTTTGTTGCATAAACATAGTAAACTTGTTATCAAGGTGGGGAGTAGGACATTGATTGCCACGAGTTCGGATATGAAAGTATCCTGGTCAATTGAGGGGCAGGAGGAGAAGATATGATTTAGATCCCCATAGGCCCTTGTTCTCATGTGAATAAATTGACAACTATAAAAATCATATATGCTAGCGACACACACGGCAAGGAAAGGAACTTCAAAGAGACCAGCGCCGCCTATGCTGCTGTATTAGAACTAGGTAGTGGGTTAGAATACGTAGTAGGAAACGAGTGACAAAATCCAACTAGTTAAGCTACGCAACCGATAGATGGCGCCGTCTACCTATATTAATAATTAGCCTGTCCATTGTTGAACACTGACTAATTTAAGACCTATATAACATGTAACATTTTCAACATTATGAAGTTCAGTTCCTAACAAACTGGTGTAAGAAGTAAATAAATGACGCCAATATTTTTAATTCAGAAGCCATGACATTTTATTTGCAAAGTTTGTAAGTAGAATTTTACACTAAAAAGTTTATTTCATTTGAAAGTGGCAAGAACTTTAACGGGGAATTCATACTGATATTCTTGTCTTCCCTTCATAACGGACGGACAAAATTGATTCGAATATTACTAAGAAATCGATCTAAATCTTTCATCGTCAAGGTGAAAAGGATGGAAGTGCTCACCTGCAGCCTGCTGGGTTCATAAGGCGGTAGATTGGAGACGGTCAGTTCGGCAGCAACATCTTCTCCCTCGCTGTGTTCGCTGAAACTGCCCGAGCAGTTCCACGGAGACACTGCACGGCTACTATTCTCGCGCCGGTCATCGCCGCTGTTGCTCGACGAGCAACCCGAACGGTCCAGATTCACTGAACCTACGAGACATAAACAAATGTAAAAAGAGCGGTTAGTTTTATTTATTTATTGTTCATTAAAAATCTTTATTTGTAAAGAAATAATGCACCGTGAAACTAAACTAATAAACAGAGCCGGTATATGTACATTATACTAAAACGCTACATTCGTAGGATGGCAGTCAAAGTGAAATAGCACTACTTTGTCTGTGCATTGGACTTTGTTTGAACCGTCCCGTTGTAACTGAAATAGAGTTTAATATAAATTTTAAATGTTATATTAGCAATCCTTCAACGATCAATGAGAAATGGTATATTAGTAAGAAGAAATGGAAATTAAAATGATCAAACCAGTTTTATTGACTGTAACTGAACTACGAAGAAAAACCTCTATTTAAGGAGATGGCAGAATTTGATGGAAGTAATAGAAATTACAATGTCAATAAATTATGTCGGTTCGTTCCGTAGCTTAGTTGGTATAGCGTCTAGCACGGTAAGCTACAAGACGTCGGTTCCGATCCGGCCGGATCGAAGGATTTTTTCTGAGTGTTTGATCTTTGTATTAATAATTATAACAAACTAGTGGAGTAATTTCACAAATAATAATTGAATATCAATTCAATAAAAATTTAAAAAATGTCAATAATAGTTATAAATGATCAAATATAAAGGGAAAGAAATGGCAAGAAATGAAAATGTTAAAGACAAAATATTTCATAATAAATAAAATAAAAAATAAAAAGACATTTATTTCTACAAAATATACAAAACACTATACTTAAGAACTAATAGAAAAAAAAATTGAATGCTGTGGACAAAAAGGGTAAAGACTTTGCTGAATTTCCGTCTTCACCTGTAGCTAGCTGTTCGCTTGTTGCATCAAGTTAATATGCGGAGTGTACACCAAGCAATAACCTACCTTAAGTAATAACTAGTAATAAATCAAAATTTAATGGGTGTACGTGTACTTTTTTTTTTAACCTACAAATTAAATTTTTGTACTGCTAAGATAAGATAGAATAAGGGTAAACCATCACTAACCGTGGGTGCCTCGAATTTTACGCGGGCGCGGGGCTGGTGGCGGGCAGTGCGCGAGCGGCGGTGGCGTCGGTGCGGGCAGCTGCTGCAGTGCTAGCGCCCATTCGCTAGCCGCGCACTGCGCGCCCAACGCGTCGGTTACACTACCCTCGCGCGGCGACTCCGATTGCTGTACGATACGAAGCTCTTTCAATACACTTCAATTACCAGTGGCCGAACTGCCTAACTTGAAGATCAGGCTACCGTACAAAATGAAAAGTCAAATTCTATTAACTTCGTATGCCTTCACTGTGTCAATTTCGGCAGCTCAGGGATCGGGTTTTAAGATGTTTCGGCATTTGACAGTTCACTTAAATATGTACGTTATAGGATCGAACACAACCTGCAAGGTTTGCTTGACTTCACGAGAGGATTTATACGAAATTGTGTAAAATGTTGTACCGTTTTTGCTCAGGTCCGTGACACATACACGCACGCAAGGGTACGTGCATGTATGTGTCGTGTTAGTATGTTCGTAAATATAATTCATTTCTTTGCTTCATACACACACAGCCTATGGCCAAATGTCAATCAGGGCTATATGTACTCCAATGTTCTTAGTAACTGAACCATTTCAAATATTTGTTACTGTTATTTTTATAATTTGCTGTAGAATTATTATTATTTGAAGAAATTTCAATGACGCCTCAAAATTAAACAAATTTGTTAGCTACCAGTGCTGGTGATGTCGACTGCATGAATCCAGGTCTCTGCGGTGGGAGTGCGGCGGTCGCGGTGCCATAGCCCTCATCACTGGAATACGCGGGCTGCAGAATGCTGTGCACGTAACGCGTGCTGATCTTCCGCCCGAACACATCCTCGCCGTCCATACGCTTCAGTGCTCTATCCCCAATAAAAATAAACAAAAATAAATTTTAGTAGCAGTAAAGCTTCTTGTGAAAGAGTTCGTCCATAGTTCGTCCGTCTTCTGCCACCTTACCTACTACTGCCGCCAAGCAGTAATGTCAGCATTACTGTGTTCCGGTTTTGAAGGGTAAGGGTGCTGGTGAAATTACAAGGAAATAGGACTTGTCAACTTATGTCTCAGAGCGACGGGCGCAGTGGCAGTGCCCCTGAGATCTTTGCGATTTATACCTCAGCCACGTCAGTGTCGCTTACCATCTATTTAAAGTTCTTAATGGCACTGCAATTGTTATGGACAGGCGTGTAGCTTACCATCAGGCGCACGACTCGTTCATTCCGTCACTTGATATTATAAAAGAAACCATACATATAAAATGTGGGTACTACATCATACACTAATTACATAATGCCTATTAGTAATATGCCAGGCGTAGACCACCACCTATACCAAATTAACATTTAGCTTTTGAGATATTCATTGATTTCAAGCTTAATACTAAAATTAACTCCTTATAAAAAAATCTGATCACTTGGCCATTGATAATTTCCTCACATGCAAATGTACATATCTGCTATGTAAACGAATATACATTTACAACATACAAATATAATAATCATTTAGGTACAAGATATGACTGACTGCTGATATGATTGACTGACTGACAGACTGCTTGTATGATATTTGAATGGCGTTGCAAAAACGAGTGGTTGTTTTTTACTTGTACATACTATGTACCTACCTATAAAAGAGATATTAAAGGGCAAGGAATTACAAACAAGTCTATAATAAATACTACTATTCAATCTATAAGAAATATACATGAAATTTCAAAAGTTGTAAGTCAATGGTCTTTCTTCGTCTAAACTAGAGTAATAACTAATAACAAAAACGTTTTTTCGCAAGCACTTTACTGAATACTTTGTAATCAAGTGCAATAAGGTAGTAGATAATCCAGTTCAAATAGGTACAGTTATTCAATTTGTAACGGTCGCAATTCAAATTTTAAAGTAACCGACACTAATTCGCGCACTCTACCGTGCCGATGCTTCCTCAACATAAACAAAAAATAAGCACAAATAAACCAAACAATAAAGAAAATCAGAGATTAAACTAAAAACTTAACTAAAAATTAAATACGTTACACTAAAATTTGAATGATAACCGTTTTTTGAAACAATTAAAACCGGATTTTTCCGCCAATGCCATTAAAATACTGATTATAATGCCTCTACATTTTATCGCATTATAATACCAATTCAATTACGTCTACAAAATTGTACTTCAAATCACATAGCTCGATAAAATGGAAATCTACATCCACGGAAATACGCCGTTTCACTGAGTAATTATTTTTTATTTTGCCAGAAAATGTATTATTACTAGAATGGGATTATGATATTGTTGGCTAATTTACAATACAGTACGAAATATTTCAACAAAGGTGAGAAAGAACAATCTTACCCGGATATTAGCATTGTTTGCTAATCGCAATCGTAGCTATGATTACCATTAATTGTCGAAATAAAATGAAATACAATCACGATAAATCACTTTTCATGACCTTTTTCCGGAAATTGGTAAAATAGCATGTGTTCCGTGCTTGTCTGGTGGTGCAATGGCAGATTGCAAGGCCAACAGGGAACTTCATAGAAATCTAAATAAAAATGACGGTATTGGAAAATATCCCACGATTTAATGGACAGATTTTTTTTTAAATATACCTCCAACTTCATTTCTTTTTAAACAGGGTGTTAACGTGATTCTGTTAAAACTTATAGGAATCCATTAATACGTGAAACGCGATGAAATTTTACATGATCTACCTACTTGACTAAAATACTTGGGAATGCTTTTTATCACCATTTCTGTGGATTTCTCGTTATAAAAGGTGTTCTTTTTAATTGATGGAATTACCTCCTTCGAATCTTAAGGCAATTAAATTATCAACCTATGTGTTTTCGTATGTAATAAAATAATAACTTGCAATAATTAAGAAGTATGTCATAAGTAAGAATATTTATATAAACAGTGATGACTATTGATCACAAATATCAAGTAACCTGATTAATTTGATTATGTAATCTTTTAAGAACATCGTTAAATTCAACATCTTTTGCAAACAAACATGCAATAAATATTTTCAGTAGATCGTGTTCGTGTTCAAAAGATCGTGTTCACTCCAGTGATTGACCCTTGAATAGCAATACAACAGCTCTGGGTATGTATCACTTCAGTCTATGGTCCAATTATCGGTTAAAACCAGTTGTTTCAATCTTGGCGCAACCAACTCGTTAATAGTTGCCTGCTTGTCGATTTTCTCTTTACAATATTCAACTTTATAATATTTTTTTAATATTGAACTTTACAATATTACACTGTTAATCCTTCGTCTACTAGACAGTCCGGAATACTCTATACTTATGTTATTGACTTACTATCGATCCGAACGAAGCGTTTTGCTTCAATCCTTCTTAAAGTAAGTAAAAGAATGGAAAACACTATTGGCTAGTCTGTGTTTCCTGAAAGCTACCATTTCGGAATCAAGTCTAAAGTAAAAAGGCATTTACCAGACAATCGCGTAACATTGTCCTGCCACACCGTTACTTAACATCTTCAAGAGTTCGTTTTTTTACATAATGTACATGTTAGGAGAAGATAAACGATTTATTTATTTAAAACAAACTAAAATAAGGGCTCGTGCAGCGTGCCGGCGATATTTCGCGACTGCGGTCACCGACTCGCTGCGACTTGTTTTAACATGTAGAACTAAATAGCTTGCTCGCGACCGGCGACCGTTGGTCGTGAGACTCGCGACGCGAAATGATCAATTAATTTTCCTATTTTTTATTTTAGTAGATTAGATTAGATTAGATTAGATTAGTAGATTATTACATAAGTAATTAAAGTTATAATAATGGACCCAGATAAGTTAACTGATGCAGTTCGTAATCGCCGCAGAATATTAATTGGACGAATATTAAATCTCCTTCTTATGTCACGTACCCGTAAAACGAAATTTTCCAACAATAAAGTTCTGATACTATATCCATTTTCCCTGTAGGTATGGTAATTAATCGAAAACTGAGCTGTCTGTCGATCGCCGGTAGTGTTACGTCGCGTCGCTAGTCGCCCGCATGCTGCACTGTATTCCGTCGTTAGAAGTCGTTACGAGTCGATGCGACTGCAGTCGCGACCTATCGCCGGCACGCTGCACGAGCCTTTATTTGTGCTAGTATGCAATGAGAATTAGCCAGCAGTTTGTGTAAGTTTGTATGCTACACAATTATTATATTCTGTAAAATTTCGTTACAAAAATACATTTCCATTCCATGAAACAAATGTAAATTGAACCTTACGGAATCTAAAAGTGATTCATAAAAACACAGAACAATTTCCTTATTGTGATAAGGCCAAATGATATTACAAATCAATGTTTGTTGTATTTTGAACGCATTATGTACGTGTGTATTACTTACTAATAGTATATAATTTGTAGCATAGTATAAGATTTGGATGGCATCATACATTCTATGGCAAAACACTTTTGAGTGGTATGATCTAGATAGAATCGGAAACGAAGCACATAAAATCCAAAAACCACTCAAGTTAGGCCCATTGAATTGAAGTGAAGAGCATTAGAAACTTACCGTGAAGCATGGTCAGGAGTGGGGAATCTCAGCATGGCAGTATTGGCGGTTACTTTTAAGACCTTCCCGCCGCAGTTGTCTGCCAGACGCCGCAACCGCCGAGACACCCGCTCCGCTGGTTGGTCCATCGGTAAATTCGCTACTTCCATTTCGCATGTTGGCACTTCTTCTTCTTCCGTTTGGCTTAAAGTCTACAATAAGCCATCAAAAATCACTACAGTTAATTAACAAACCTTAAATCCAAAGCCTTCAGAGTAACAATAATGGCAATTTGGCACTTGCTCGCAATGTTGATCTATTCTTTGACACCACAAACAATGACAATACAGTGCCATCATTTTAAAATTAAAAACTAAATTGACAGTCTTAATATCCCTCTAAGAAAACAAATCTTAAAGGTATATAATATACCACTAAAGTTAAGGTTTCCTTTAGAGATATTACAACACGCACAAGAATAAAACGGGATATTAATATAATATGCAGCTGTGAACACGCAAATAAACTTCATTTCGATATTTATTCAGCACATAAGTAATTGTTCCGTAAACTTTCTCAAAATGTAGCACTTAGTGACATCATCACAACTATTCAAAACCAAAATATGTGACGAAAAATTTGAGGGAAAAACAAAGCCATTTATTATTTGTCAAGGTGTAAGATATTTTCCAAGATTTTTCTTATTACTTTTTTCATTACTCTTTAAGTACTTTACCTTTGGATTCCTTGGCAAGTGTGCGAGTAGTTCATTAAAGCAATAATGAGAGGAGGCACACGCGATTAAGGCAGATGACGTGTTTTGTTTATGCACCAATATCACTTCCACGTTTTTCCTGTCAAACAAATGCCTTTCGTATAATTTGGATACCTACCAACACATGGAAATTAAACTGACAAAGACAAAATGCCAATGAAAGACGAAAAGGGGATGCTTTGCATAAAAATTACAAAAAAAAACAAACATTCCTATCGCAATGTATGTCAAAGCAATAGGGTACCAAACTACTGCAATCAATTAATACTATTATTTAATTAATAACAAAAAAATAATACTAACCTATGTCTAAAATCACTCAGATCGGCAGCAAAGTTAATATCACCCGAAATTAAAAGTAAAGCTGCTGGGGCGGAATGTAGTTCACCAAATCTCCTCATGCATTGCCTTAGTTTTTCATCTGCTGCATTCTTTTGGGTCCCACATACATGGATGAGGTTTACCTGTTTTAAAGTGAAAAATGTGAATATAAGAGATTCTTATGACACTGCAAAAAACAATATGTGAGGGTTGGTGTTGAGTGAACAGTATTGATATGGCGTCACCGTGACGTCAATACTGCTCGCCAGTCCAATATGGACTTAAAAGATAGTATACATAGTTTTCGCAATCTTATCTGTACAAAATGATCATTGTTATTGTTGTGTATACTGCTGCTGTTGTTGCTTAAAATCTTTTAATAAACTCTCAATTGCGCCCATTAGGAATAAAAACAACATGTTACTTATTCATAATATAATAATTACAAACAGCATTTGTAAAAATTTACTTAAATAACTTATTTCATATACTGTAAAAGTAACAAGTTTATTAAGTTAAAACCGGCACATTTTTATAAGTATACAAGATAGTATTTGAAACATTGCATGATACTTGAATTGTTCTGTATGTACTACATAACAAAACATAATTAATATAAAGATCCAAGTTAAACAAATCCATGATAAGTAGGTATAAAACATGATAGGAAAAATGTTATGATTGTGAAATATATGCAATGACAAAGTAATATAAATTTTAAACCATAATAATGCTCATGAATAGACATTAATCGGGATAACAGTTGCTTTATCAAAGTAATTCCAAACAACTATATTGCAATAGAAAATTTTAAAAGTAACAGATGAAAAGTTTGTCAGACAATGGAGAATATACAAATGAAAACCCCATATTTACTACAAGTCTTAAACACAATAAGATTAAAAGTTTGTCAGACGATGGCGAATATACAAATGAAAACCCCAGATTTAGTACAAGTCTTAAGTTGTTGGAAAGTCAGTCTAAAGTTCAGAGAAAAGTTAAATTCTATACATTTCGGAAACCATTTTAAACTGCAGAACTTCACACACAATAAATTAGCCTGACTAGACAATATTAACATTTTCTTATTACAACTTATGATATATATGTGGGTGCGATATTAGAAAAAGGCTTTGCAATTACCTGAGCATCATTTAATTCCTGAAGTCGAGTAGGGGCTTCTTTCCTAACATCACATACTACAACAAATTCAGCTTCTCGTCTGCCCTGCAAGAACTTGGCTCGGATTGCTGCTACCACATCTATTGCAGAACAACCTCGTGGTACCTTAAATGTAAATAGCATCAATTGTATAAAATACAGCTATATTTCATAATAATAATAATAAATAACTGTACTTTAATTACGGAGTTGAAAATAGTTTCACAATTAGCTTATTTATACATTTGGTACAAACAAACAGGATGTTATTCATAACAATGATTATATTTTACATATAATTTTCCAAATAAAGAAAATTTATTACATAATGTGTTTGTGTCGACTTCTTAGGTTTTCACAATTTCTACATCACATATATTTGTTTTATCGAACAAACAAACATAGTGGGCTTTTTGCAGACCCTATGGTTTTGACTGACAGTCAGCCGATAAAAAATTTCATTTTCAACATTTTGTGATTCAACGCAACATGAAAAGATTAATTACATGTTTGATTTACTAGTCATCACCATAGGTGGGCAAAAGGTGTTCCACATAATATATATAATTCTAATGATACCATGATAACTGACAGCATATTACTGTTACTGTTCCGTCAATGTGACTGTACTGTACTGTCGCTCTTTGTAGCTATATCTATACATGTATCGATATATGTGAAACACATTTTTCCAACCATTGGTCACATATTTCCCTATTATCAACATACAAAATTGTTTTTGAGGCTGGGAAGGTTACAAAGTTTGCTTATACATACACACAAATGAAGTAGTAAATACATATTAGTTCAAATTACATAGCAATAACTAACAATAGCAAGGGTAATAAAATTATTTAAAGTAATAAGCTAGGTACTAATGTGAAAAGTAAGTAAATTTACACTGTGGAAATGAGTAACAGTTGCTACCTCTAGGACATTAGGTAATTATAGCTCATAAGTATGTTTTTGCCACCTTCCATTTCATCCTAGAGTGCACATACTATAAATATTATAATGTGAACACAGTGTGAATAAGCAGTGATAATGAAACATTGAGAATGAAACTTTAAAATATTTACATAGTGCTCAATTTGCAGCACTGAAAAGCATTGTATTAGTATACATTTACTTCATTGTGTATTTGTAAACAACATTGGTAGGCATTGAAACTTACCTGACAGTTCTCAATATCCCAAAAAATGCCAAGAGGCACAAGAATATTTGACCGTTGTTTATAATGACGAAATCTGGATCTGACACGAGCCCTCTCTATTAGAACTCCACTTTCACTAGCATCTGTCCCGTCAGAAGACTCGTCTTCCACATCTGAAAATGGAACACCTTTATCAAGCAAATGCCACGAAATATGATTGCTATATGTGGGATCAGTGACCCATAAATCACCACGTATATTCGAAGTACCACGCTAAACAATGTTCTTTTTTCATCGTACATCAATTTACACGTTTACATAAGCACCACTGTTACAAACAATTATTACCTGTGATCCACAAACGAGGAGGAAGAGGTATTTTCATGGCAGGACTACTCATAAGATTACTCAGACCTTGAGCTGAATGGCTCCTAGCTCCCCTGTTACCACTGAGCCCAACATCTTCCATCACATATGCTGATCTCATATTAGATAACATAACAAGTCACTGGTAGGTATAACTCCGATTTTCAAGCATATGTTCAAAAAAACAAAGAGAAAACTAGGCTACCACTGCTGTACCACGACGCAAATCCCAAGCACACAAAACTACAAAAAGACCCTTACGTCACTATATAAAATTCTTAAATCCGTTAGATTTGCGTCTTAAAAGTAAACTTATTATTTACAAAATGTAAAAATATCAACGAACGTAGCTACGCCATTTCAATCTTCCACAATGACCAAAAACAATCCAGATTAGTTAGAACTAATTAGACGTCTATGGATTAGCTCAATGTCATCAAAAAATCGAACTTGTCGTTGATTGGTTAGAGAATGTCAAACTCGACGCTTATTGGCTACTTTTAATGTTGCTATTAACATTTTTGTGTTACCTACCATTTATATGAATGTTTTTAAGAACAATAATCTTAGACTATAATGTATCCGAACAAAAAAAAAAATTGAATTTCGATCGACGCTCAGTTGTCAAATACAGTGAGTTTGCAGGTTGTCGTTGTTCAATATATTTAGCCGTATTTGCAAAGAATTTGTGTAAATTCGAAAACTGAATATCTGCAAGGAGTTGCATTTTATAATTTAAGCATCAAGCACACCGTGAGTACCTTTTTAAGTCAGGCCCTTAACCAAATATCTAAACCTTTTCAATGGTCAACTTTTGTCTGTCATCGTCGTCTTTTTTTCCAGTATTATCCCAACAAAATGACTACAAACGGAGATAATGGAAGTCTGGATGCCAGTGGCAAGATTGTAAAAATGGAGGTAAATGAGATACACTAATTCCAAAGAAGACATTTAGGTTATGATCCAAATTGAACTACGTAACAAAACTCGTAAATAAGTATAAAAAAACCTCAAATAGGTACGATGGATATTAGACTACAGTAATTTTCGTTCTTAAAAGTTGATGACACTACATTTTGCGTACTCATGCTTCTTTGTTATCTTTAGGTGGACTACAGTAGCACTTGCGATGAGAAGATCCCGCAGGCAAAGGCCATGGCTGCGAAAGGTTCTATCACACAGGCCATTGATCAATTACTAGCTCTTGAGAAGCAGACCAGAACAGTAAGTACAATCTTTATTTATGCACTGTGTCTGATTAGTATTCATTCTAAATTGTAGACAAGGCAAATCTAGAAAACTCGGAGCCACTTCGAATATCGCTTGTGGACTAAATTCGATTGAATCTGAGGAAATACAAATATCACCTGTACACCTAGAGATAAAAATTATCCCTGTGACATTTTGGACTGTCATTTTTTGGATTCAGAACCAATATGAATTGGACGTAGTGCAAGAAACACTCTAATGCCGAAAACTGTGAACTGTGTTTTGAACCATCTGTTTAGGATGAATTTAGGAAATTAACCTAGAAAGGCTAAATTCCATGATCAAGAAATGGTGCTGATCTAGATGTTCTACATAGTGTCCTGGAGTTTCCTAGCTTGAGACCCATGAGTTAGTGTGGTTTGTCCAGAGTTGGAAGAAATCTTGACTTTTTGAAAAAATGGAATAAAGCACGATTTAAAAAAAAATCCTAATTAATCACGATTTTTTGTTTTTTTCATTTTATTAAGCAGTTCAAATATATTTTTGCATAAAACGTAGTAATGTAAAAGGTTAATTGACCGCGGCAAGCTAGTTTTTTTGTTTAAATATTATTTTATTTTATAATAATTAGAGATGCACTGAGTACTCGTTTTGTAATCCGTACTCAGTGTCTCAGTGTACTCGGCCATTTTTTTACTACTCGTACTCGGCCGAATAATTTGGTTCATGAAAAGAGTACTCAATCAAAATAAAGCATTACAGCTATAGACATTACTATTATTATTATTATTATTATGAGCCTATACTGTCCCACTGCTGAGCAAAGGTATTAGACAATAAAGTGAAACCAATAATTTATTTAAAATAATCTTTAAAAAGAAAGTTTACATTATTAATATTTAAAATTTAACAGAGCCAAGTTATGATGTAGGAATACAAGACTTTCTGCGCGTTCAGGTAGTGGTCTGTTCCTTTTTCTTTTTTCATACACATTACCCGCCTCGGAAAATAACCTCTCACTATACACAGTGCTTGCAGGTGCACATAAAAACACTCATGCTAACTGTACCAGTTTTGGATATCTTGTTTTATGCCCTGCCCACCATTAGAAAGGACTCTGGTCTCGCGACAATAACCTTTCATTGACATATTGACATATTCTAGAGCAATGGGACTTTTAGGATCATCGCGTTCCGGTTGTAGTGAACTGACTAATTCGGCTGAGTACTCGGCTCGGCAAATGTTAAACCAAGTATAATCGGTACTCGGTTACTCGGTAAAACTTGTACTCGGCGCATCTCTAATAATAATTATTTCTCAGATGTAAAGGACCCCCTAGTCTTTAAAATATAATTGTCTGATTTTATGTTGATTTCTGTGAAAGAAAATAAAATTAAACATATATCTAGCATACCGTGCCAGACGCTATAGCAACTAAGCCATGGAACGAACCAACGGACCTCACGATTTTTTCAGTGTGCTTGCGTCGTATCTTTGTATTTGGCTTTTCGACGACTTTTAGCCGTAGCGCCATTTATGAGAAATCTATGATATTTCTATTTTCTTACTCTTTATCATTTTTTGTAAACCAGCTGAACTACAAGCAGACCTGTTTGTTACTACAGTAAGATGTAGTGTATAGGTACTTCCTACTGCTCAGTTAGGCACAGTACTTTACAACCTTCTGATACTTTTAGGGTGCTGACATGGCGTCCACTGCAAGAATTCTTGTAGCAATTGTACAAATCTGCTTTGAAGCCAAAAACTGGTCTGTTCTCAATGATCAGATTGTTCTTCTCTCCAAAAGGCGGTATGTATAAAAACATTTTATATTTGTTACATCATTATTGTTATTAGAAATTTATTATTAAGGGATTTAAAATATAAGTTGAACAACATAACATTATAACGCGAGAAATCTCACATCTTGCCGCTCCATGTATGGTGGTTTCCACCTGGGAAGGAGGAAGGAACCCGTCCTTTGACTCGCGTCGTGACGCGCCACCAAAGCCCATGTTGAGAAAATATATGGAGCGTGTTCCTGTTTTACCAGAACGTTTTCACTCATAAACTAGTATAGATTCTGTACTAAATGCTTATTGTGAGTGCCAAAAGTGTAATAAATACCTACGTACTGGTAATGAAGTATCGCTTTTTTTCATACAAAGCTACAGAAACAAAAAACTATGGTGAACACAAACACTGAGCACAATATTTATTTTCTAAAATATTTCTTTATAGGTAAGTAGTACTAACTGCCACTAGAATCTGTTAGATTCCTCTCTGTTATGTCTCTGTATCTGTTAGATCATCCTCAATTGGCCAAGGAATATGAAAAAATGTCCTGTATTTTGTCAACATTACTTTACAATGTTTAATGTCAAGTTAACGATATACCTATGTATTATCTAATAAGTAATTTTCAGATCTCAACTGAAACAAGCTGTAGTGAAAATGGTCCAAGAATGCTGCACTTATGTAGATAAGACACCAGATAAGGAGACAAAAATAAAGCTTATTGAGACTCTAAGATCAATTACAGAAGGTAAAATCTATGTAGAAGTAGAGAGGGCTAGACTTACACACATTCTGGCAAAAATTCGTGAAGAAGAAGGCAATGTCGCTGAAGCCGCTAAAATCATCCAAGAGCTGCAAGTTGAAACATACGGTTCCATGGACAAAAGAGAAAAAGTAGAACTTATTTTGGAGCAAATGAGATTGTGTTTGGCCATCAAAGATTATATTCGTACACAAATCATTTCTAAGAAAATTAACACAAAATTCTTTGAAGAAGATAATACTTTGGTGAGTGTCTTTGTAATGTAACCACTTAGACAAAGAAAACGAATGTCTTTATAATTGAAATAGTGCTACAATAGGCTATAACATAAAGCAGTGCCTGTTTATGTGGCGCAACTTCAACCTTCTTTTAAAACGTGCTTATATAGTGATCAGTACAAATATGAAATAAATAACAAAAAATCATACTTTCATTGTTTTCTGTTGCGACTACTGAACTTAGCATATCCTCGGTACTAGAAATTATGTGTGTACATTGTTACTTCAACACCCATAATAAGAAATTTCTCTGCTTATGCTCAATTTACACTGCGACGGTAAAGGAATGGAAGCGAAAAATCTTCCGCGGAATGTGCGAGCATTCTCGAGCATGCGCGAGAAAGATTTTGGTTCGTATATAGTTTGTATGTTACACCATTGACCATAAAGTTCATGCTATGTACAATATCGTTACAAAAATTCGCATTCATTCCGTTCCGCCGCAATATAAATTGGGCCTTAGATTTAAGTCTTTTAGAACAGTGTGTGCTGTAAAATAAAATCCAATTTAAGACACCCGTCTGTTTTTATTACAGGAACTGAAAGAAAAATTCTATCGCCTTATGATTGCTGTGGATCAACACAATGGGCAATACTTGTCCGTCTGCCGGCACTTCCGCGCGCTCGGCCCAGTGGCTGGGTCGGATGCCTTAATTGGCAGCGTCGTGTTTCTTATCTTAGCACCGTATGACAATGAACAAGCCGATTTAACGCATAGGCTCAATGAGGACAAAGATTTGGACAAATTACCTGATTATAAGTAAGTATTTAGGATTCCTATATTAAGGCTGCTTTTTAAAAAATACAGGAAACTTGGAAAAACCTAAATATTCCTTGTATGTAACCAATCTGTTATACACCAAAGGCTGCTAACAGATTGACTGCATGTTTGTATTTTATGCATGAAATCGTAATCAACTTCATGCAACCGAGATCTCGACTGCATGAAGCAGACAACGGCTTCACGCATTCATCGTATGCAGTCGAAACCGACTTCATGCAACCGAGATCGACTGTATGCAGATTTACGAGTTCACGCATTAACTGCAAATATCCAGTCAGTACAGACTGACAATTAGGCTGCTAAGAGTAGCAGCCTAATCGAGCATTTCATTACTAAGATGAAAACAATTAGCAATTTCTTGAACTTAATAGTGACTTTTGGACTGTGAGAAACTGCAATTTTTAATTTCATTTTCTAATGTAGCACATTGACATTGATTCGGATAAAGGCAAACTAAACTTAATTTAAGTTCATTAGTTGTGCCTTAGGGCGCGTTCCCATTATGTCATAACGTTTTATTTATTGTTGGACGACTGTCGCGTCTAGCCTGTTCCCATATCACGACTACCTGTCGTGACTGTGTCGTGGACGTTTATCGTTGAACGACTGTCGTGTCTAGCTACCACTAGACCGTGACGACAATTTATCG
Organism: Hyposmocoma kahamanoa; assembly: GCF_003589595.1. Lineage (NCBI taxonomy): Eukaryota > Metazoa > Arthropoda > Insecta > Lepidoptera > Cosmopterigidae > Hyposmocoma > Hyposmocoma kahamanoa. Next base: position 9,015,295 of record NW_020653750.1, on the reverse strand, counting down.
GTTCACAGCAGCCGCCTTGTCGTTTGTATTACAGAATCGTTTGAAGTTGCGATTATCTGTCGTCACATTTTTATCGTGACGTTTTATTTATCGACCGACGACTGTCGTTCTAGCTCTTACCATTGTCACGACAGTCTGTCGTCGTAACGTCAAAAAAGTCGTGAACGACCGTTAATCGTGTTGTAGTATATGTGAACAACTTCATTTAAATATACAAGCCACGACATTTCTATCTGTTGTCACGCCGTAATGGAACGCGCCCTTATTCATTTATCAAAAAAAAAAGGGGCAGAAAAAGTAATTTTCATTTAGATCTGACTTTAAGTTCACTCATACATTTTAATTATTATATATAGCATAACAAATAAATTTTTACCAATAACAAAAGAGATAGACACGACTTAAACTTAGTTTAAGATTATGGGTGTTATCCTATGTTATCTTTATAACGATATAAATAAATTGACGTATCTTACACCAAGTGTAGTCCTAATATAAGCCATTATTGTCAACAGACAGCTATTAGGCCTGTTCATAAACCCGGAGATCATCAGATGGAACACGCTATGCTCAATGTATGAGAAGATGCTCCGAGCCACACCTTACTTCGATCAGGCTGACGAGAAGGGCCAGGAGCGTTGGAATGACCTTAAGAACAGAGTTGTGGAACATGTACGTAACTATTATACCTAATGTTGATTCATGGAAAAGAATCCATAAAAAAAATATTTATAAAAAATTTTGAAATAATTTTCAAATTTCAATATTATATTTTTATTTGTTTTGTCTGAAAAATGTGATAAAATTTCACCATTGGAATTTTTTAGACATTTACGTAACATTATTTTATACTTCAGTACTCATAAAGGTATCAAAATAAGCCTTGGTGCGCATCCACACAAAAGCTTATTTTTCTGCCGACTCTCTTCATCGTTTATACGATTAAGGACTGTCATTTACTCCCATACACTTACGAATATTCCATGGCTATAATTTTATGTTCTATTACCCAAGTGAACAGGATAAAAGATGTGCGTAATGTTTCATTCCTTTTACGTAAATGATATAACAAAATAAAGCGCATTTTTTGTTTAAACAAGCCTCTGATCCTTCCTGCTTTTGGATGCACCAAGTGGGCCTTTTCATTTAAACACTTTTTATTAATTTTTTATAATATCAAGTGACGGGACGAGCAAGTCGGGCGTCTGATGGCAAGCTACACGCCTGTCCATAACAGTTACAGTGCCACCTAAAGCTTTAAATCGCAAAGATCTGAGGAGCACTGCCACTGCGCCCGTCACCCTGACTCATAAGTTGCCAATTCCCATGTGCCTGTAATTTCACCAGCACCCTTACCCTTCAAAACCGGAAAACAGTAATGCTGACATTACTGTTTGGCGGCAGAAATAAGTAAGGTGGCAGTACTTCTCTGGACGAACATTTGGTCTAACGTAACAGATACTACGTATCTACTATACCTGCAATCCGATTTCTTGTTGCAACGAAAAAAGTAATTAGCAATAGGCTCATTCTAATAATCGTTATAATTTCAACAGAATATCCGCATAATGTCGATGTACTACACGCGTATCACATTGAAGCGAATGAGCGAGCTTTTAGGCCTCAGCGATGTCGAGACCGAGGAAGCACTAAGTCAACTGGTTGTAAGCAATGTTGTACGTGCCAAGATCGACCGCCCTGCAGGAGTTGTGCACTTCAGGTAACTTGTCTTTACTGCACTTTATATGACATCTAAGGCCTAACCGCCTAAATTGTAGGTCAACCTGACATTCAGCTTGAAATTTGAAATGCCACCTTTACAGCTAGTAGTAGTAGTTGACAAGAGACGTTGCTTTATAAATTATGTTGATTGTAAATTATGATGTTTTATTTTGTGTTTGATCTTTGTAAAAAATGGAAAAATAATATCACAAAAAAAATTAATACCATGGTAGTGAAACATCATAATATTCATTACAATCAATATTACAACATTGATGAAGTTCAAAAATTGAAGACTAGAAAAATGGATTTCAAATGGTCAGATTGACTTTCGAGTTGCACGTATAGGTTGAATACCTGTTGAAGGTGGCTGCGAATCCTACGTTATGGCAGGTTTATATATATCAACGCTATCAACGTAAGCTGAACGAGACTTATACACATTGTAGATATCTATGTATAACGTTGACTCGTTTGTTGGGCACATTCTTTAAAAACAGGAAATTTTTTCAATATGTAATAGTAATGCTGTTTTACATTAATTGGGGAATACCACGAAAAGTTTTGAGCAATAAAAATATTTTATGATTATTATAAAGAAACTATTTTTACCGGAATTAATTTACGTTATTTGATTTTTAATACGGGACTTAATCACATAAAACAAGTTACCGACAAGTAACCGACAAATCAGATAATATTGATTAGGCACCTTGTATGGGAATTGATTCGTAGGGCGTAACTCAAGTCAACTCGTATTAAGTCTATATTTTCGTTCCAGCCTAAACATGGACTCCTCAGACCGTCTGAACGAGTGGTCTAATAACCTAAACACTCTGATGCAACTTGTGAACAAGACCACCCATCTCATCAACAAGGAAGAGTGTGTCCACAAGCATCTACTCGCTACAACGGAATAACCTACGGAACCACGTCCATCAATGTATCAAATATATTTTTAAATCTTCAAATGTGTTAATGCATTTACGAAACGTAACTTTGGTACGTTTAAAAAGCGAAAAAGGTATGCGAAAGAAAGAGAAAGTAATATAAAGTCTTATTCAACTTCAACTTCAACTTTTGTATCTATGGCTTTCACAAATCAAGTGTGAGAAAGAAAAGGCAATACTTATTAATTAAACCATATACAATAGTCATTTTCCTAAAATAAGTCTGAAGATCCCCACACCTATGACTAACCATTATTTTAATTTAATTATGGAAAAAGTAATTTAATATTCGTTCTCATGCTCACGTGTATTGATCGAAGCAGTATTTTATCATCCTGTTCGCTTTTTTCACTACTTAATTAGTTAGAATTTGGAGTCGACAAGAGCCTTATCCCACCCTGTTGCATAGCTGAATCTCGCTGTGAGCTGGCTCTATATTGTTACATTATTATTAACATCTGTAGTATATATTTGACAATAATTTAAGTACAGATCTTGCATCTCCAGTTGCTAGAAATTGCACATAAATAGAATTGAGATTCTTAGAAAAATTGTTACTCTTGAAACTTAATATTTAGTGTATCTTAATACGAATTACATTGATGGACAATGAAAAGCATATAAATGTTAGGAAATAATTAAATTAACCATATTATAATTCCTTTTAAGTTTTTAATATAAAATCTGGTCTAAAATGTTTGTTTCATTTCTTCAATGTCATTAAATTTCTAAATTGAGCCACATCTGAATATATCTCTAATTTTTTATTTCTTTATGATTAGGTTACACAGACCTATAAATACATACCTTATAATAATAATATAACTTTATTTCGGACCAAAAACAATTATTCATAGTTTGTTAGTAAAGAACTTAGGAATAAGGTTATTATGATGCTATTCAAATGCTAAAATTAAAATAAAAAAAGATAATATTAAAATAAATTAAAATTATACAATTAAAATTCAAAAATATACAACCGCCATTGACTTTGTCAATGACAACCGCGAGTAATTACAACATTAAATATAAAATTGAGATTGTTTAAATATAAAATTGAAATTAATCTAACACACTTATGTAAACTTTAAACCGCCACATGAAGTTTCATCCAGTGGGCCTGGATGGAGCAGTGAATTTTATCTGCCACAACTTTCAGAGTGCTGTTGGGGCACCCACGCACACATCGCCAAAGTGAAGAAACCTGCTTCCTCAGAATGGCATGAAAGCCATCTGTTTGTGTCTTAGCGAACATGCCTGAAGCGCTAAAGTGTCGTGGTAACCCCAGCAACATCCTAAACGCGTTGTTATATTGTACCCTCAGAGTATTTAGGGTCACCTTATTATATTTCACCCACAGGCTACGTGTAGAAGGTTTGACAGTATGCTTTAAAAAGCGTTAATTTAACTTCCCCACTACAACGTGCAAACCAGCAGACGAGCATATTTGATCTGACTGCAAGGGCTCTCCGTTCTCTCTCTCTCTCTACATTCACCAGATCGGACTGATCATCTGTCACCCAGTGACCCAGGTATTTAAATTTAAAAACTAGTAAGCTCACTGCCACAAAAGGAGACCGTACGCCCACTTCTCCACCTCGCGGCTTAAACACAAGGAGCTCACTTTTCTTTGTATTATACCTGAGTCCTTGGGCAACAGCATAATTCTCACAAATCTTAAGTAGCTCGCGGAGGGCACATATTGATGGGCTCAGCAGCACCATGTCATCTGCATAGCTGATATTGTTAACTATAACGCCATCCAATGAGCAGCCAACATTAGTACTGCTGAGCTCACCAATCAATGCATTTACATACAGGTTGAAGAGCTTAGGTGACGTTAAACCCCCCTGGCTCACCCCACATCCCAACCTGCATGGTTCCGACAGCGACCCAGCCCACTTATAGATATAGAAGATAGATAAAGATTAATTTATTTCAATATAACTTAATCTAATACAATATAAGTAAAAACAAATGTAAATACAGCTATTGTAGTATTGAAATAAGAATTAACAAGAGAATCTAGATTATACATTCTTCATAGTAAAGCTATTATATATTTTACAGCATCTTGTTATGCACTTAATTTACTTAATTTAACATTGTTGATCTGTATTTAAAATTTTTATTGAATTGATATTCAATTATTTTTTGTTTGTAAATTACTCCACTAATTTGTTATAATTATTAATACAAAGATCGAACACTAAAAAAAATTTCATTCGAACCGACGTCTTCTAGCATACCGTGTCAGACGCTATATCAACTAAGCCATGGAACGGACCAGTGGACCTCACGAATTTTTACTACGTGCTTGCGTCATCTTTGTATTTGGTTTTTCAACGACTTTTTAGTCGTAGCGCCATCTATGAGAAATCTATGAAAGATTTATCATATTATAGATTGGTGTTGATCTGGTTTCGATACCAAAACTCGAAACGACCCATAATCTCAAACGGGGGATTTGTCTCACAACTCAGCTTATGCCACAGATCATGGAAGCACGCATACCAGGCGTACTGCTGTCCGTGTAATACCGAACAGTATGCTTGAGGCAAAGCACAGCGGACTCTGTAGAAAGTCCAGGCCTGACCCCGAACTGCGCATCATGAATATTCAGGCGCTTAGTTAAAATGCGATCAAGCAAACCGTCCAGTACCTTTGCCATGATAGTGGCCAACGATATAGGTATGTAGTTGTTTTTGTCAGACACATCCCCCGTTTTGTTGTCATAGACTAATATTCAATTTTAATTGCGGCGGAGCCGGAACGGAATGGAAGCGAATTTTTGTAACATGATTGTACATAGCGTAATGAACTTTATGGTCATTAGTGTAACGTGCAAACTAAATACGAGCCAAAAATGGGTCGGCGACCCAGGTGCCGCCGAATTACTACAGCCTCAAGACCGTGCGCGCCGTCTCGCGTAGCGAGGCGAAATTGACTCTTCCGCTCCATTCCGTTCCGCCGCAATGTAAATTGAGCCTAACATGTATAATAATATAATAACACTATTTATTTATTTACACGTATGGACCGCGATTTATTTTCACGTGTGAAAATTTTATTTCAACGTGGTTGCCGGTACCCGTGCTCGGAAACGCCGGTACATGACACCCGTCGGTATTAGTCCTCCTTCATGAAACTCGACAGATATTGAGTTGGTACTCTGACTACAAATGAATTATGGCGGGACTGCAACTGCTCCCAATAGAAACCTTTCATCCACGTACCATAACTGTAATTTGTAAAAATTTTTCAACGATAACTAAGTCAATGACGATAACGGAGAATGCGACACGGAGGGAAAGTACTTTAAATATTATAAATAGGATTTTTTGCTTCATAGAAAAAAAAATGCTTATATTATGTGGTAATCGAAGTCGCGTCCGACCGGCTAGTCTGGAAATCTGGAGGCCTATGTTCAACAGTGGACGTCTTCGGGCTGATATGATGACAATGAATCGAACAGACGAAATGTAAAAATAAAACACCCTGTATTTTATGACCGATTGAAAGAGTCAACTTTTCCATTTAAATAACATACTATCTTCAATTACAGAAACCATGAAACTTATTATTAAATAACTTTTACATTTCAAGTTTAGGAAAATGAATTATAATGCGTTTTACTGTCGATATTCGTACTTTAAGATGGGGCTCCGCTCATAATAATAAGAATCGGAATACAGCCCAGTCTCTTAGTGAACAATCATAAAAATACAGGTTGTTTTTTTCTCACATTTAGTCCGTTCGATTCCCAGGTGAGGCAAGCAACATTTTAAAAATCTTTCAATGCAGTATGAGTTAGTTTTAGAAATAAAATAATGTCTTTATGAAACAAAGTATTTTGCCTATAATATTTATAGTACCTACTTTCCGTCCGAGTCGCATAGCCTTGGGACACCCCGTTATAGCGGTTTATAAGAGTGACAGTTTCTTGTGACTAAGTTTACAGTCAACAACACAGGTTCGCACTTTTGACTTTGAAACATTGTTATCATAAGTAGATAGTCGAAATTTAAGGTTAAGTATAAACCTATGACGTACTGTCGTCATATCGATAAGTGCAAGATTTAAAAAAAAAAATATCTTTCTGTAATAGTTTACAAATGGTTGTGATGTCTGTTTCTTAGATTCTCTTCTGAGTGTAATCTACCATCGGAAATCACCGGTCAAATTCTGAGAAATAAACGTGAATTTTCCTTAATCTTAACGTTTTTGCGGAATCGATTGTATCCATCGATTTAAATGACACTTAAAAATACAAGATTATAAAAAGTGTGATTCAGTTCAAAGTACGACGTGAACAGATTACATTAACATTGCAATCTGACCGGACCTATGTTGATTACAAGACTATGAATCAATGTTTAAACCTCGACGTATCCACGATTACTGATAAGATAAAAGTTATATATAATAGAAGATTGAATATGCAAACTAACAACTCGCATAAGCCACAGTACAATAAGACAAATAGTGTAACTGCCAACTGTTCAGCGGGCGTGTGAATGCCTACACGTCCTCGTAACTTAGGGTTGTCACCACAGACATTACATACTGTATAATACGTGGTTATCACATTACTTTAGTTGTAGGTTACAAAACATAATTTGAAAAAATAAGAATTCATGACGGTATTTTTAACCTTTGTCAAATATTAGAATTCATAACCTTTGTCAGATGCAATACTTACTGATATTTTATACCAGCATCCCGGATATGGGGGTGAAAAATGAAATGTGAGTTTGTGTATAAGTGCATAACGATATATTTATAAATAAAAATATTATAAATATTTACAAAAAAATGGCGTGAGCGACCCGCGCTGAGTGTACCGCGTAATTATGAGATTGTGTGCACGGATGCACGGCGAGCAGAGGGTGTGCACACAAGACGCGCTGCTATTTTTATATGTAGTTACACTACTTATTTTTATCGTAAATTCGATTACGTAACTTCAGAACTGTAATTTCTTACATTTTAACAAAAAACATGGCCAAGTGCATTTACGGATAATAACTAAGTAAAGAAAATAGAACAATGTTATTAAAAATCATTATTATGAGTCGCTATCTTTTTATATGTATAGGTACCCTTACACAAACTCGCTTTTTTATACTGCAAAATTGAATGGCATAAAAATAATATAAATTCTTTAGTTATGGCCTACCGGACATACACGGCTTAAACCTTGTATTTAATAATTTGGTAATGTTAAAAGTAAAGTCGAGGTTCCTGATAGTGATAAGATACCAATAAATATAAATATTTATAGGTAGACTTCGTCGTAACAGATAATTTTAATTATCGTTTTTAGGTCCTGTTTAGCAACTGTTATTTTCTGTATCATTCGTATTGTTCATTTATTATTTGGCCCAAACACACGTCTTTTCGAACTATGGCGTTAATAGCATTTATACCCATAGCAATTTCGTTTTGCGTAGTGTTAGTTTTTAGGTTAATTAATAAGAAATATAACCCGCCTATTTTCGGTGTGTATCAGAGAAGAAACAAATACTTTTGGTTCAAGTTTGTGTTTATGTACATTATATTGAGGTATAGACAGGTAAGTTATATTACTATTATGTAATGTCTACAGCGTATTTTTAAAGTTAGGACTATATTGTGTACACAGACGGCAGCACATGCAGTTATTGTATATTACTACACTAGAGGCGATATTAGAACAAAAATGTATAGCTTCATGTGCTGTTAGCTGTCCTTACTTAATTTTTTTATGGTTATTTAAAATACTCTACACATAATTTAAAATACTCTTGACGTTAATAGAATCCATTTCATTGTATATCAATTTACATAAGGCGTCTTGACTATGAGTGTCCTCTAATGAAAAAGTAATAACGATAAATCTACATAGCTCGTGTGCATATAGTGCTCCAAAACATTTATGCATTGAATTTAAACCTATATTTGCGTTTACAGCTACTGGTTCACATAAAACGGATACTCGCAGTCGAATTGGGCTACAGCTACGATGGTACAGTGCATATCCATGAACATGACGTTGCTTTAGAAGAAAAGTTTTTCCACGGGGACCATCCTTTGGTAAGCCTCAGGTTTCTCCTACTCAACCTATTATTCTCTGTTTTCTTCTATTATTCTACTGTCCAATATTTGCATATTTGTTCAAGCCACAATGCCCTGTAGTCAGCTTTCTAATACCGTTCCCTACAGTGTTTAGCACTGTGGGCAGCTATCAGAACTTTTGAATAGGTACTCAAAATCTTTCAGGAAAACTTGTGAAATAAAGTTGAGTGATCGAGTGAAAGATGTGGCTTGAAAGAGGATGTAGTGGCTAGAATAGAGAAAGGTTGTTGAGGTGGTTTGGGTATGTAGAGCGGATGGATGTAAGAAAAATTACCAAATAGATTTATGATGCTAATGTGGATGGAAGGGTTTTAAGAGGACGTCACAGAAGGACTTACAATGCCAAGTTCAGTGATGTCCTTACAAAGGCTGGGATCCGAAGTGACAAGAACAAAAGAAGTTGCATGAAAAGGGTAGTTGATGTTTGTGAGGCTCGACAGTTGTGTCGGGATATAGTAAAGTGGCGTTCCGTGGTCTCTGCCTACCCCTCCTCTGGGACTAGGGTGTGAGCTCAAGTATGTATGAATGCTCAAGACCCTTGTCTGCAGCCACATGTAATTAGTAAATAATAAAATAATAATGTATAATATATAATAAATAGAGCCCATATAGTTCCTCTGCTGAGCATAGGCCTCCTCTCACAATGGGGGGGCTTGGGCTGTCGTTTCCACGCGGGTCTAATTCGGATTGGGAACTTGACACACATAATTAAATGCTTTGCAGAAGTTACTGGCACATGGGCCTTGTCAACTTACGTCTCAGGATGACAGGCGCAGTGGCAGTGCCCCTCAGATCTTTGTAATTTAATGCTCTGAGTGGCACTGCAACTGTCATGGACTGGCGTGTCACTTACCACCAGGCGCACGACTTGTTCGTCCCGTCACTTGGTTTCATAAAAAAAGTACAGTTTCCTCACGATTTTTTTCGAAAAGGTCGTGTAACTATAGCGTTAATCATAAGAATAACTTGTGAGCCTTTACAAACATACAATTGTCCACTACTGGGCATGAACTGCTCAAAACATGAAATTATTTACCCGTCACCATGCTTGGCAAGTGGAATAGATAATATTGGATGTATCTTGTGGTTGTCTATGTGTGTGTCCATGACACCCCCGACACGGGGTTTACCTAGTTACCTAGTTAGCGTTATTATTATTACAATGTAAATAGACATCAGAAATAGACATACATTGGTGGCTTATTATCGATAATAAGCTGCACGTGTTGCTAGTTTCTACTATTAATGATTTATGGCTCAGGCACTCAGATGATCAGATCATAATTGGCTATAAAACAGATGTCAGCTGCAAACTGCCTCAATCAAGGTGTTGAAGTCGTTGACAAATTAAGGATCAATTAAAAAGACTATAGTTAAAAATAAGTCCCATTATTGATCCATCCTAACCTATGTAAACGTTCTGGTATGTTATAGGCGGTGGACGCAGTATACTTTAATGGAACAGCCAAAGATACTTCTGTTATCTGCGGGATTGCTAGGAGACCTCAAAGTATTTGCGACGCTTTTCTGTTCCTCAAGGTAACACACTGAATACATCCCTCAAATGATTAATAAGTATTTGATTGTAGGTTTCTATACAAGCTATCTAAACGTGTTGTAAAAAAATGGTTTTTTATTCAACACTTTTGAAACCCCTTCCCTGTTGGCAAGTCATCTATATCTGCCCCCGTAGCATGGCTACGCATGATAGTCGCGACGCGCGCGATAAAATTGAAATAAGCGCGAATTAAGTTACTGACACTAGTTTTGATTTAAAAAAATACTTTATTTCTAAATCACCAACACCGTTAAGTACTAAAATGACAATCAAACGTTATTCTAACTTAGACTCTAATATATAGTATTTAAATAGCGAAGTCAGCTCTGCGTCGTCGCGACACTTGTCCTAATTGATTATTGCTGTCGTAGTGGCTTCGCAGGGCTGACGAAGCTGATAAATGAGGGTTTACTACCCTTAACACCTCCCTCCCTAAGAGAGAAATTATCTGGAGGTGACGAAGTAGCTTCCAGATGATTTCGTCTGCAGGCTTTATATAAATCAAATCTCATGCTTAAGCCTATAATAACTATAACTACAATAATTACATAGATGCTTATGGTCCATACACTAATTTTGTCACTAATAATATAGTTTTCAAAAGCGTCGTTGCTAACACTGAATTTTGCACTATTTGATAGTTCCCTAATGTCACAAAGGTCCACTCCTCGCAGGTCGATTGTGCTCGCTTGCTGTATGTTGTCTGGCGGTAACTCTGGCATCCGCAACATGGTTGTCTGGAAGCTTTGTATGGAGGAGTTTGTTACACCGTTGATGTAGACATCTCCCAACATTGTCACGCAACCCTGCGATGGTGTAATGATATATGTGCCTTGTAGATTCTGTCTGTGAATCTCCTCTTTGCAGGATTCGGTTGCCACCACATTGCTGCGAGAATATAGCAGCCAATGTTCCTTTGTAAGCTGTTGGATCTTAAAATTTTCGATTTTAATGAAATTCTGGTGGCATTGTGTAAAGTTATTTCGTAATAACATTAATTGCTCTATGCACGTTTCTTCCGCAAAATGTGCTAGGTTTTCGTCTGTGCATAGAAATCGTTTGTCTTCTATCTCGTCGCATGTTTTCACTAACGGTCTGTAATTTAATCTATTCACCGTAAGGAAAGGATATTGAGGTATAATTGTGTAGGTTTTTTGGTTTGCTGGACTGTATATCGGAATAGGGACGATCTTATAATAAATGTATGTGCTTTTCTCTATAAGTGGAACCTCTAACACAAATACTAACTTATTACTATGCATATATGATTTAACGATCATATTGTGCTCTAACTTAAGAAGATTTTGTTTATTTACTGGATAGATTAAATTGCCATGTTTTTCTACTTCTAATAAAATGTTAAATAATTCCGTGGAATTAATAATAGATTGATGTAGAGTATATAGCTTACTAAATGCAATGGCAGTTTCGATTTCCTGAATTATATTGTAAATAGTTTTTAAATTATGCAATATTTGATATAAACTGTTCATTATGGTGACAAGTTTATTAAGTTGAATTTCGCTATTTTGAAGTGATTCTAATTGCTTAGTTTTAAAACTTAATTGTTTAACATTAAAATTAATATCATCCGTTACATTTACTAGTTTGTCGAAGGCTTTTTGCATCACCGATAATCGATTTTCCTTTGAATGCTCCTTATTACTAATGCTGCTTATTTGTTTATTATATCGCACAGCATCCTCGTTATCAAGGTTCCCCGAAATAACTTTTATCAGCGATCCCAATGGGTTAAGGATACCCCTTTTAATTCGAATAGATGGGAGGATTTGATCTAATCTACCCGTTGTTGTAACATCTCCGTGGGGACACGTGTAATGCCTTCCATTTTAAATTAATAATTTAATAAATGCGATAGAAATAATAAAAAGTAAAAATAAGAAAATAGTAAACAAAATTTACCTAGAAACGCTATTACTAAGGCTTTGTCTAATCCCTAATAATGCACATAAATTTATAATAAGAGGTACATGTAGGAAAACAGGAGTACAGTGAAAAGATTTACTCACAGACCCGCAGCTACTCCCATGTCTCCTCTCTGATGGTGGATTGTCTGACTTGGTTCGTCGGCGGTCCTGGATCTCAGGAACTCTGGTGTCTCGTTCTTAATAAATTTATTTTTTCGGTGATACCCGTCTAAGCGTAGAAACGCACGATGCTCTATGTACACACAGGAGGATCTACGGGTATCCTACCGGCTGCGCCAATTAAGTTACTGACACTAGTTTTGATTTAAAAAAATACTTTATTTCTAAATCACCAACACCGTTAAGTACTAAAATGACAATCAAACGTTATTCTAACTTAGACTCTAATATATAGTATTTAAATAGCGAAGTCAGCTCTGCGTCGTCGCGACACTTGTCCTAATTGATTATTGCTGTCGTGGTGGCTTGGCAGGGCTGACGAAGCTGATAAATGAGGGTTTACTACCCTTAACACGCGCGCTGTTGGCAATCTAAATTAGACCTGATTGAAACAGCCGATAGCGCGCGCTTATTCCAATTTTATCGGGGCTGGTCTCCTCTCAGGTGAGTGTTTCTTTAGGCCACAGACATATATCTATGTCTGTGGCCTAGACACTGTAGGCCATGGCCCAATACTGGTTGGGGACATCACACGTTTTCCGAGGATTGTGAATCTTCTTCGACGTGCAGGTTTCATCACGATGTTTTCGAAAACCTCAAGATTTTCAAATTCAATTTCGTACATAAATTCCGAGAAACTCATACGACCTTTGCTTATTAAATGTTGTATCCCTTGTGAGAGACTGGAGACCGTACTAGGCAACTAAACCTGTATTACAGCTAACCAGGCCCACACTCTCAGAGTAGTCTTACGTACAGCCAATAATCTTAAAATAACTATAATTGTAAATACTATCTTAATGCTACATTGCGTGTTAATTTACGTAAGTTTGTGAGTGTTCGTAGAGTATTATACAATGGTATTATATTCAACAAACACTGCTTACCTTTGGGCGCGTTCCCACTATGTCGTCACGTTTTATTATCGTTGGACGACTGTCGTGTCTAGCCTGTTCCCATATCACGACTATCTGTCGTGAACGGTTTTTTACCGTTGAGCGACGGTCGTGACTAGCTGTTCCCACTAGATCGTGACGACAATTTATTGTTTCACGACAGCCTTCTTGCCCATCTCTAGCTACGACCCAATGCTACTGCAAACCGAGCAGAGGGCGCGGGGTACGAGAGGGGAGGGCAGGGAGCAGAATACGTGCTGACAGCGATAAATGAAACGTGACGACAATAGGAGCTGCGACAATCTGTCGTCACGTTTTTATCGTCTGACGACTGTCGTTCTAGCTGTTCCCACAGCGACGACAGTTTGTCGTTGTAACGATAAAAAATCGTGAACGACAGTTAATCGTGTCGTGCTTTATGAGAACAACTTCATTTAAATATACAAGACACGACATTTACAGTGTCGTGTCTTGTGTCTGCACGACAATCTGTCGTCACGACATAGTGGGAACGCGCCCTTCTCCTTATCTTCTCAGTATTGTTTAGATATGAGAATGTGCTAAAAAGAGTTACCGCGTACTCAGTTGGCAGGTAAAGAACGTCTGCTAACTCCTAGTCTCCCAGACACGTACTTGAAACAAGAGGTCGTGGAAGAGGGAGAATATGCTGTCAACGGCATGTCCGCACACAACTTTATTCCCATGCGAACTTGGAAACTCTCCTACAGTGGCGAGATGAAGTGAGTATTAACATTAATCAGTTTTTCCACGCAACTTTATATTATCTCCTTCTTATATTGTCGATGATTCTGTATGGGCCACCGTACTCCATACATGTATTGTAGTGGTAGTACGCAGAGAAAAACTTCCAAACACAATGGTAAAAGTATACCTATTGTTATAAAATATGGTATGGTAGCAAATATTTCCTTGATGTAATGGACAGTTGGTAACGTACATACTACGTAAAGTAAACAATGAATTACGCGTTTGAACTAAAGTGCGGCACGTGGCTAAAGTAGGTCACCACGTACGAAATTAGTCAATAATTTTAGGACAATTGTAAAATTTCGCATATTATACATAACGTAGGCTGAATTGCCTCTGTGGCCCAGCGGTTACCATGCTGGACAGCCACACAGAGGTCCCGGGTCCGATTCCCGGGCCGGGAGCAATATTTGTATGACCTACATTAATCGCACCCCACATGGAAGAATGGTATAAGTGGAATTACGTCAAACATGTCTATTGCTCCATTATATATAGAAAAATATAACCCACGCATCCTCTCCAATTCTTGTAACTCTATCTACAATATTAGTCGATACAGTTACAAGAATTGGAGAGGGTGTGGGTTATATTTTTCTGCATCTAAGGCTCAATTTATATTGCGGAAACAGAGTGGAAGCGAACTTTTGCAACATAACATAATGAACTTTATGGTCAGTTGTTTAAAATACCTACAAACTAGGAACGAGTCAAAATCTTTCGCGGAATGCGCGAGCATTCGCGAGAATTCCGTCCGCGGAAGATTTTGGCTCGTATCTAGTTTGTACTACACGTTCTATATGCTATATTACAAAAAGTCACTTCCACTCCGTTCCGCCGCAATATAAATTGAGCCTTTTGGAGCAATAAACGCCTTTGACGTAACTCTACTTATGCCATTCTTCCAAGAGGGGTGCGATTTTATTTCTCTCGTGAGTTTGAGTGTAAGTTATGGTTGTTTATATGTGTGTCCATGGCAATTTTATGACTTTCATGTGATAAAAGTACTTTTTACGCGTACCTACATGTTATCATAATCACATGTGGTCTTAGTTATACCACAGATAATACAATACTATACTAGGTTATACCAAGATTACGATTTTTACTATTCTATATAATCATTTATAATTTCTTGTTTTCCTTCTTTGAGACAAGGAGGTGCTTACTCAGGATTACCATAAAAAAACTGTACTGTTCAATGTAACATTACTAAATCATGAATTTTTAGGTCTAGTAGTGACTCCGAGACAAAGCACAGAGTAGAAATGAGTCTAACATGGAGCGCCAGGTACCCGGTGTTCAACTTTGATACTCACATGTCGCCGCTTACCATGGCCAAAGACATGGCCCGTGAACGATGGTCTGGTGACTACTTCAAATTACTTAAGAAGTAAGTGTAGTTCAAACAATAATAAAAAACATACAAAGTAAAGAAACTTTCACAAGTTTCACACAAGTGGCGCTGACAACAAAAAAGCCTTTTAAACCTAATCAAGCACATGCGAGGTTCTCAAATCTCTCACTAGATGTAACTAGCGACTCAGCATGCCAAAAAAAAAATCAGAGCTTTTGGACAACTCGAAAACTTGCCACGTAGCTCAGTTGGTAAGAACAATACTACGGTACGGCAAAATAGGCGCCTTGACGTCGAGTTGCGGACACCAGCCCGTTACACTAAGTACCAAGTACCACGGTACAGTATGGTCGTGGGTTGAAGTCCCATCGTGTCAATAAAGTTTTTCTGTGTTCGATCTTTGTATTAATTATAATCATAATAACAACTAGTGGCATTATTCCACAAAAAACCTTAATAATACTTTTGTAAGATCTACTGACTCGGTCTGTAACTCAATTAGTAAGAACAGTCGCCCCGGTATGGCAACAGACACTGATTCGAGTCCAGTCAGACCAAAGGATTTTTCATTGCTGTACGATCTTTGTATCAATAATACTAACAAACTAATGGGAGTATTTTCATAAAACACCGGTTTGTCTGCCTCTGTGATTTTACAACTTCAGAGACAGGCACACAATGGAATTGCTTTTTGCCTTAGCAGACTGCCGCCGCTTGGGTTTCGAAGCATGTTGTTGTATGGATTCATATATTTATGTTAATCCACACAACAGCAGCAGTTAAACCACGGAGCTTTGTCTTTTGAGTTTGAGCAGTTTTTGGGATAAACTGGTGTTGACCTTAATGTTAAAGTATATGTGGGACCATGTGTTGAATAAGAACAAACCAGACACTAGGCCATCTGTTGCATTTTGTATATTTGTCTTATGGTTGAAAAACACTCACCGGTCTCTCATTAGGATCATGGACGGGTCTCGCATAAGGTGAAACATCGCGATCGCGACATTCAATAAAAATTCTTCTTCTAAAATTACAATGATTTTATTCAATACAATACATTACTTATTAAACACAGTACATTAGATATTTAAAAAATCTATGTATTGAAAAACGAATAGGTAAATTTGTTTTGCCCTGATAACAACCGTAATATTCTTGTTGTTATGAAATTACAAAACATTATACTAGGACTCGCAGAGTTTTGGTTTAACACGATAGGGTTGCAACTAAGTAGTTAAAGTTGAAAATTTACAATTTACGCAATATGGCAGCGCCGACACGGCTAACCGAAGCCCTCAGAAAGTCGCGTTATTGTTCTGATGAATTTTCGGTTGGCGGTTGCAGGGTTAAACATTAACAAAACACAAAACAGAGAAATGGAGAAAAAATATTACATTACGTTTTTAATTACCCCGATTTCAAATAAAATATGATTTACAGATTTCATCAAACTCACTACGAGCAGATGGGCCACCTAACCGGTTCTGTGTTCGTCGACGGAGAAGAGCACAAAGTGAATATCCCGTGCGTGCGCGACCACAGCTTTGGCAAGAGTCGCGAGTGGCGCAACTTCCACCGCTACGTTCTGCACTACATTTTCCTAGAGAATGGAGATTGTATAGCAGCAGGGGTTGTATGTCAACCTGCCATTCTTTCCCAGTGAGTATAATATAGGCACACTACGAAGGGATTGCGTCTAGTAGTAAGCGATGTCGCTGTATATTATCTCATTCAAACATGAACACAACAAATGTGTAGGTCCTAGATCAGTATTATTATTTTAAAGTGCATACACTTGACGCCCCTTTCCCATCGGGTTTTTTTTATTACTGTTGATAAGCGACAAACCTGTCCATAACAGGTGCAGTGCAGTAGAACTTTAAATCGCAAAAATGAGACATAAGTTGAAAAGTCACATGTACCTGTAATTTCACCAGCACCCTTAGCTTTCAAAACCGAAACTCAGTAACGCTCACATTGTTGCTTGGCGGCAAAAATAGGTAAGGAAACTTTGCCTCTGTTGTGGCAGTATACTTCGTTCCGTATTGAACACCTATGCGACGAAAAGCTACAAAGGAACAAATCGAGAAGCAGCAACTAGTTCCTGAATAATACAGAAAATATTAGTGCACCACTATCGGCATTTACTTTGTACACTTGTAGTGTTTTTTTAGCTTATAGCATAGTATTTATTTTTCTAGTCTTACCATTGGATACATATGCCGCCGGTCGGACCAAGCGGTATTACCATTGAAGGGCTGCGATTTTGAAATGTGGCAGCATGGTGAAAATCAGGTTCTTCCCAGAGACTACGGTTTTGTATTCAAAGCAGGTGAGTTCATATTACCTATTTAAAGATAGACACGGTATCGGAATCTATCTCTTAAACGATTGAAGAAAGAACCCTGTTACTTCACTAAACAAACTTTTTACAGCGATCGAAAGCGCCATCTCGTCTCATTGGATTACTTGAGGGCGCTTAGTTTTTTGCGCGAGAACTACATAAAGCGCGAGATATTGCTATTCTCTATGCTAGAATAGCAGTCTCGCGCTTTATCTGTCTTGCTAGCCCTACTGGGGTACCTACCTACATTTTCCCGCGTTTTTGCTTGGGCATACTCGGTAAGCTCTACAGGCGTAATCACCAGTCACCTTCTCTCGCCCTGTGGCTTTTATATTTTAATACCGCGCTTGTATGATTTTAGAGCCTATGCCGACGGCGTATTTTATATGCGCCGACGACGCGCGTAAACACGCCGTAAACGCGCGTCGTATCACGCATTTTGATAAAAGATAGTTTATAGTTTTGTTTATTCATTTCAGTTAGTTTTTTGAAATGAAGCAACTACATGAAATTCTAAGTGTAAACTCCATGGGTGTATAAAGCTTCTTGCTTGCATCGCCAATGTTTGCGCGCGTTTTAATCGATTCACTAGAGCGCGTCTGCGGCGCGTATACGCGCAGATGACGCACGTATACGCGCAGATGACGCATGTATACGCGCAGATGACGCATGTATACGCGCAGATGACGCACGTGTACGCGCAGAACACGCGCGTTTACGGCGCGTATAAAGTAACCGGTGTGCGTAGGCTCTTAATGTTTCTGTAGCGTGTGACATAGGTACACGTTTGATTATTATTAATTTGTTAGCGCATGTATTACATCTTCATACGCGTTGGCGATCTGTTACGGTACAGTCATACAAACGTATTTCTGCTTAGTGTATGATGAATTTCCCAGGTGGAGAAGCATACGATGTGAAAATAAAAGTTGAGGACGAAGATACTTTCTATATCGGCAAACTTAGGGACTCGAAGTTCTACGAACGATGGGGACCAGCCGAAGTTAATGGAGTGAAAGGGTGGGCCTGCGGAGAGTGGCAGTATAATAATGTTGCAGCTTCTATTAAAGCAAAATAATGTGACCATTTCAACTTAATGGGATTTTATTTTTAGTATAAATTTTTGGTAAAATGGTGATTGATTGAACTTGAAATTATAGTGCTCTATTTTTAAAATTTTATTTATGAAACGTGGTATAAGTTGATATTATTTATTGCCGTATTTTTTTAATGTAGTGTGTAATTTCTTATTTTTGTGAATATCTCATTCAATTGGTCCTTTGTGGCCAGCATTATTTTTTTAAAGGGCATATACTGCACGCCCCTTTCCCATCGGGGTACCTACACAGAGACCACAACCCTTCCATTTGCTACTCTACTAACACAACTTTCACCTTACCAACACGCATCAATACTTTCATATACAGGCTCGTCAGTTAAAGGTACTCTTGGCCTTTACTTTTTGTTAAAGTTATGTGTTAAAAATAAACGACAGTGTTAAAAAGTAAATAATAATAAATAAAACTATGTGACATAGCGAAGAAAGTTAACTGTATTTAGCATAACATTTCATTAACTTATGTATAAGTTTTAACTTAGGAAATAAAGTGGACTAGCAAATTATGGCGTTAAGTACAATTCAACAAATTTGTAAAATATTACAATTATACTAAATATTATGAAACTATAATGTCTTTTATTTGGTATTCTATAATTAGATTGACAAATTAATTTTTAAATAGATATTAGTGTTGCATCAAATATTGTACTCGGCCTCGGACCGAATACCAAATATTCGGCCAAGAGCGTGGCCAAAAAGCCGAATTTTCGACGAAACTATTCGGCATGATTAAAGCAAGTACAAAAACCGGGCGAAAAATACCACTATAACTTCAGTTATGATAAATAATTTTATACAATGGCATAAAAAGGTCTGTAATTTTCAAGTTTATAATTTAAGTTTACAACTTAATTTTTACACTTATTATTACACGAAATTATTACACTTCCAAAAATTTAATTGTAATTTGGTTCGCAAATAATCAGTATATGTTTATTTAGCCATGAGTAAACAACATAACTTTCATTTTTAGAAAAATAACTTCGCTTTAACATTTTTTTCATCTTTTAAATAAGAAAAACTGAAAAATTGAACTTACAATTCAGCATTAATAACATTTGCATACCAATTTACTGTATTGTTTCTTATTTCTTTTGTTCTATTTTTAGGCATTCGGTCGAAAATTGATTAAATATTCAAAAAAGAAAAACAAGGCAAATAAGCCGAATACCGAATGGTAACCGAATATTCGCTGCAACTCTAATAAATATCGACTCATCCGAAGAACAATGTCCGATGTGATTATATAGCGAAAAGAGTATAAGTACGTTACGAGAATAATTTCGTTATTCAAACTAAGGCCTATGTAAATGTGTTTTGAAAATTTATATATCTTAGTTAGTTTCGGAAACATAAAATCGAACAACGGTCAATCTAACATTCACAGCGAAGAAGAACGAACGAAATGTACCACGTCCTGAGAACAAGTAGTCTTACACATAGATCTTTGTTCTACGGATGACTCGATATACATCATATAGTAAAAGTATGCAATTTCAAAATACGTAAGTTAGAAAAGTAATTAATGACAGAAAAATAACAGTATAAAATAATAATATCTAGGAAATGAAGCTATTTTTTTTTTAGATCTAAATAGTGTATGTTTGTTTTTTCATATAAACCAACATTTTCATTCTATAGATTCCATGGTCACTGTAAACAGCCGTGAAAATTAGTTTCGTTTCCAATTTATAGCAATGGCGAATACCTAAGAACTCCATAAATACATAACCTTGTTTAAAAACTGGAATCTTTTTCCGGCCGCATTGCTAAATTGATATGATTTTTCTGGGTAATAACATAGTATAACAAGACAAGTAATGGTAGCTCCATACTAAACGTAGCAGCGCGGCTAGAATGTGGTGCCCACCGCGCGCCGTGTATGAACCCACATATTCGCATAATCTCGCGATGCATAACACTGGTCGTCTCAACGCGCCTTTCATTATTATGCGAATGTATGCGTCCGTACACCTACAAGCCGTATTGTTACTTTGCTCGGAGTTACCACACTTCTCTTATTTTGCTATGGTAATACTCCGAAAGGTATAATTATATTCTCAGTACAGGAGTTTAGTACTCATAAAACAGGAATTCCTAGGCCTCTGTGTGTTTGTTTGTGAAATTTATTCATTTCCCTCTTTGACGAATCAGTAAAGAAGATTGTTGATACTATTATATCTTATAATATAAGAATACAAAACAGAATATTATGGATTTTCTAACATAATAAGACCCGTAGATATTCATATATGCATTCTATTCCATTGAAATACACAATTTTACTTTACATTTTCAGTATTTTCACATTCTTAAATCAGTATATATTAGTACAATGAAGTTTTGTGTACATATTTTTATTGTGCGATAAGTTGTCTTTTTGTTCACTTTATAATACTTTATAAAGCCAAAATAGATTGCGGGACTCAATATTTTGCTACAAATCATACAAATACTTGTCGCTATGACAATTCAAACAAACGATATTTAATATATAGCAAAACCTTATTAACGAATGTACTCTATGTATAAATACAAAGTCAATCTGTAGCAAAAGATGAAGGAACTTGTACAGTCAAAAACACAGTCAGTCATTAAAATATTTACGTCTAGAGAAGCAATTACATTAACTCACAAATTGCAACATTTGGAGGTCTGTATTGTTGACTCTACGCGGGTACTTAAAATCTTCCGGAAATATAGAAAATTTTATATGAGCACAACACAGAAAAACTAAAACATTAACTATCTTAATTTACATGATAGATTTTCTATATTCCCGTAAATAGTGGAAGACAGGATTTACTTATCGCTTGAAAAATACTTTTGAAATTTTTATAATAGTCACTTGAAATACATAATCGAATCATTTCTTTACATACAAATAATTTCGAAATGAATTATCATACTTTTGTAATAATGTAAAAAATACAATACAAATCAATGCCTACAATAGTAGCTTGAATCCAATCAAACACTTGATCTTTAGTATTTATTCGAGATTGAACTACACTCCCGGGCACATTATTCGAGCCTCCTTGCATTTGAAATATTATATAACAATGTTTGATTAACCAAAAACTATAATGCAATTTTGAAAATTGTATACTAAACATCATTTCCATAAGTCCTTATTGAAAATTGGAATGAAAGTGGAAAACTTTTTCTTCCATGATAATAACATTACTGCATTCTAGCCGTTTAAGAATAAAAATTCAAGACGGTTCCAATTATGTGTCCGGGAGTGTATTAATTAAATTTGTAGGTGTTAGGGCGTCTTCAAATTATCCACATATAAAAGCGCATCCGCGCGTTACGTCTTACTTCATTAATTGTGAACGCGCGCGTGCGCGTTTTTTTCTTTTTATAAGATCAAGTGACGGGACAAACAAGTAGTCGTGCCATACACATATCCATAACAGTTGCAGTGCCACTCAGAGCTTTAAATCGCAAATATCTGACGGGCACTGCCAGTGTGCCCGTCACCCTGAGACATAAGTTGACAAGTGTCAAGTGTCTGTAATTTCACCAGCACCCTTACCCTTCAAAACCGGAACACAGTAATGCTAACATTACTGCTTGGCGGCAGAAATACTCTCTTTCACAAGGAGCTCTACTGCAACTGCGCTTCTAGATGTTGTATGAAAATTAATATTGACGCGGTTGCCCCGCCACTGCAGGGCTTCTAGAAGCTTCTAATATAAAGACGCCCTTAATTTGTTTAGTAATCCAGCCAATTGACATTCTATATTCCATCGTTCACGCACTGTGAGGTAAACGACCGAGAAAAGAGACTGCCAGCATGGAACTGCACGTTGACTTAAACATCGTAATGAAAACCGAATCTCTAACACTCATCAGTTTAGTGTAATAGATGCCCTCGAAGTGGTCATAGATACGATGTGAGATGTATCAATATGAGTCCTTGCAATATTGTGATGACAGCTCTCTATGTCAAAGGTAATAAATACTACTTGTGTAGCAAGAGTAGGTACGTTAATTTCTACGTAGACTAGACACACTGTAACTTTTATCTAATTTATGTACTGGAATAAAAACAAGTCATTATTTCACTCATAATTTTGTAGTCTATCAGTTAGTTGATCACATTTCAAAACAGGAATTTTGAAAAATATTTACAACTTTTCAATCCTCACACGTCTTAGGCTCATTTTATATTGCGGCGGAATGGAATGGAAGCGAATTTTTGCAACGATATTGAACATAGCGTAATGAAATGTGCCATTGTGTAACGTACAAATTAGATACGAACCAAAATCTTCTATTCCAAAAAATTCGCTTCTATCCCGTTTCGCCGCAACATAAATTAAGCCGTAATGGGAGCACTCGTGCGCCAGCGCAGATACGGTCAAGCCTAGACAGTGTGAGGTCGTAAGGGTCAACCACAATATTGCGAAACCCAAACTCCCAGGTGGATTTTGGGGTTTTGGGCTCACCTGGCCAGTAACTCTGCCCTCCCTGTCATAACTAACGCATTTTCATATCGGTAACTTTCGAGATAATGGTAACGTAAAGTTTTTTTTATGATACCAAATGACTACGGCTCGAACAAGTCGAGCGTCTGGTTTAAATCGCAAAGGTCTGAGGGCCACTATCACTGCACCCGTCACCCTGAGACAAGTTGACAAATCCCATATGCCGGTAATTTCAGCAGCACCCTTACCCTTCAAAATCTGAACACCAATGCTCACATTGCGGCAGAAATAGGTAAGGTAGCAGTACTACCCTGGACGAACTCTTTCACAAGGAACTCTACTGCTACAAAAATAAAAAAGTTGATTTTGCTTAACAATAAAACTGAAAGTATTTCATAAAGAAACCTAAAATAATTGAAAAATTGAATATTATGTTGGTGATACATTCCGACATTCAATAAAAATTTAATTATGGTTAACAGTGACATCTCTAGCCAGCGCTGGTAGCTCTAAAGATTCCTAACTGGGTGACGAAATACTTTCACAGATGGCGCTACGGCTAAAAAGTCGTTGAAAACCAAAATGCAAAGATTCGCCTGCAAGCACACAGAAAAATTCGCGAGGTCCGCTGGTTCGTTCCGTGGCTTAGTTGGCATAGCGTCTGGCAAGGTTTGTTAGGAGACATCGGTTCAAATCCGGCCGAATCGAAGGATTTTTTTCTAAGTGTTCGATCTTTGTATTAATAATTATAACAAACTAGTGCAGTAATTTCACAAAAAACAATTGAATATCTAATCAATAAAAATTTATAAAACCAGTGGAGTGATTTCACAAAAAATCATTGAATATCAACTCAATAAAAATTTTATATAACTGAATCTAAATAAGATATAAAAACAACGATTGGAGGGTGTTGTAGATATCGTTACGTTGATCCCAGATGAAATCGACTATCGAAACTAAAAATAGAGGAATTGAGAAAACACGATAAGAAAATTAAAAAAAAACTGAATTGAATTAGGTATAATGTGATTATGTTTATTTATACTGAACAGTAAGTTATCCATTTATAAACGACAATATATATTTATTGGCTTCTCAAATTCACAATTTTAAGTTACGACAGTGTTTAGTTTCATGTCCAAAATGTTAATAACTCAATGTCGCGGAAAATGGGATTATGTTAGTTACGATAAGAAGGGCAGATTACTGTCTAAGTAGTAACGTTCGACGTGGGGCAAAACGCTAGTAGACAGAACGTGGTCTTATAATGTCCAGCATTTTTATCAACATGAGCAAATTTCGTTTTTATTACACCAACAGTTCTTATTTCCAATGCTATTATAACTGGAATGACCATGAGACTAGAACCAGTAAAAATCACAGCACCTAATTATTTAGAAATGTTCAAAACATTTCATAAGACGGTTAAGTTATTAACACAGTAATTAAGGCAGGAAATTGAAATACTGTTTCAAAAACTTTTTGCAAAAACGACCAGTGTAACGATGCACCTTATGTTACAAACATAATAAAGGCGGTAGGTGCCAAGTCAAGCTGGTGTTTTTTTAGGTACCTGTACATAATATTGTTATTATTGAAATAAATTCTCCCTTAGTGTATTTATGTAATATAAAGCTCTTTCGACTATCGGGCTTAACCCATCTACATGTATTTTTGGTTGATAATACTTTTATATAGAACTAAAGTTCTGTCAAACTATGACTACAACGCGATTAAAACTAAATTATCTTGTATAATTAATAAATCAAACAAATTAAATTTAGAACCAAAACAATTCGAGACTATATAATATTTATATTATAGCATTTCCCAATTTAATTAAGTTTTTAGGTACCTACATAAAATATAATACTGTTCTACACTGACTAGATTTTTCTTTATCGGGAAAGGATTCTGAGTAAACTCTAAGTATACTGTACACTTGTTCCAATTTAATTACAAATAAGTTGCCAAAGAGTTGCCAATGCATGTGCATTGTGTAATTAAATATCTAGAGTTTTTTCAAAATTACATATCATTGTTAAATTGAAATTCTATAGAATTTTCAATGTACTCTCGTTACTACGAGACTTATCGAATAGAAACTCATCATGTAATTAGTAGCTGCCGCGTGTGTTATTATAATCTGTCTTTTTTCGAGATGGAGTAAAATGACTGTTCATTGGGCAAGTGTTGCCCGTTCACAAGCAGCAAGTGATAATCGATACCTTCAATGAACATTATGCCACCTTAATTTTTGGACCTGTTCTATGCTTATTTTGTTGTTTTTTTTTTTTTCACAAAATTCGTTTTTTTTTTGTTTTCCCGTGTTTGTTTTTTTTTCTTCATTTATTCACAAAATTCGGAGAGCATAATATTAGTAAATGGATAGTTATCTGTTTACAAAAATAACAGAAAGTAACCAAAAAAATAAGTTGGCGTAGGGTTAATTGGAGGTATCGAAATATTCAATCGGCTATCAACTGAATGTTGATTACGCTTATACAATAAATACCAAAATTGGTTTCATTTTAATCATCATCGGCCCATTATTCGTCAACTGCTGGGCATAAGTTCATTTGAATTGTCAATTTTTGTAAGTTCATATACACATGTACTGCATTTAGAACTATGTCTATTAAAAATACAAAGGGAGACATATTTTAAAGTTTTCGATTTTAATTCAATATAAATAAATTAAATCCGCCTGTTTTTGTTAAAAATCATATGAATAAAAATTGAGTTGAATACTAGTAGGCCAACTGTCAAAATAATGATGAAGAAAACAATAACGCATAATCATTAGAACGTCGTCGTAACATTCACAATTCAAAATTTTGGACAAAATTTTACCTTTTTCACAATCTATCGATAAAACTGTAGACAACAACTACATGACTATTTAAATTTTATTAAAACTGCCAGCCCTGCAAATGTCATTTTACTCCGTCTTCAAAAAAAGACTATAATTTATTTATTTTCTCAGTTTTTTTTTAATGATAATATATAATAATCGCACCTAAAAATTTAATTACATAATATAACATTTTTATTCACAATATCAATGTCAATTGCACATTTCTGAGAATAACTTACTCTACTTAGGTCTGTAAACAACAATATAAAAAAATAAACACAAAATTGTAAAAAATAAATAAAATATCTTTTGGTACGCAAAAATTGTACTATTATTAAGCCGCGTAAAGTTGTACTTTAGTATTTTTACTTTCATATGTGTTTTTATTCTCAAATGTTCAACTTCTTTAAGTAATAATATTATAGTGACAATTTTCGCCAATTTCAAACATAAAACATCAATTAAGTAAAAGTATTTTTTTTTTTTTGGGGTAACTTTGTATTTAGACTTTATTTACACAACCACCAGGTTGGTTATATCATCGAAAGATTAAAACAATTTTTCAAAATTAAACATCACCCGAGTAATTTAAAACAACACAATGAGGACTATCATTATGCCATAAGCTGTACTAAAAGTATGAAAGTAAAGGCCAGTTACTTCTGGACCTTCGAGATGTCGGCGGCATTTTGACATCAACGTTAGTGTTGCCAGTAGAATAAATTTAGCTCTAGGGTCCGAATGTAGTTTTAGTCAGCCTTATATAAATCACTCGCTCTTTAGTGACGTTTACAATGGTAGACGTTGTGGACCAAAACTTCCGAACACTAAGACGAAAATGTCACTATTACCCATGAATATTTGTTTCCAACAGCATGTAAATATCACTGTAATGTGCAAACAGCGGACGTACCTGGTGCATGATCAAGAAGAGCGCGTCGTCTCTTGATTCCTTCGAGATATACTTCTCTGTTGAATAATCCCGCGGCTAATGGTACTCTGTAATACGTATATACAATGGTTACATTATGTACTAATGGTTTTTATATCAATTCGTGTTTCTTTACATTTTATAAAGTAAAGGACAAAAGATTTAATCAAAGAACATGTCTCTATGTCATGTATTAGTCAGTATGACCTTCATTGAATTTAAAGTGACTTTAATAAGTTTAATGTGATTGGACATTTGAATCTTTATTTGTGATATCACCAATGGGACGAACAAGTCATGTGCCGGTGGTAAGCGACACGCCTGTCAGTTGCAGTGCCACTCAAGAGTTTTAAATCGTAAAGATCTGAGGGATACCGCCGCTGCGCCTTTCACCCTGAGATAAAGTGACAAGTCTCATGTGTCTGTAATTCTACCAGCACCTTTACCCCGGAACGCAGTAATGCTCACATTACTGTTTGACGGCAGAAATAGGCAAAACGGCAGTACTCGCCTGGACTCTCTTTCACGAGGAGCTCTACTGCTCCTAAAACAATCTTCCATCGTATATTACGTGATATGAATGCCATGAACAATAGAATGGATTTCATATTACCAATGTCAAATATTACAATTTAAAATACAATATCAAGAGATAATATTATGATCGTCACTAATGTAAACAATAATTAATGTAAAACAAATATTATACGAACTAATATTCTATAAATTTGTGTCGAACAAAACGCAAATTATCATCAAACAAAAATAAAATTATAATTCCTTCGAAAGACTGCCTCCGTGGCCGAACGGTTAACATGCTGGACTACCACTGGAGGTCCAGAGTTCGATTCCCAGGCCGGGAGAAATATGTGAATGGTCTACATTTATTTCTCTCGTGAGTTTGGGTGTAAATTGTGGTTGTCTATATGTGGTCCATGGCACCCATTTTCCCTAGTGTGGGGCTATGAGTTTGTTGCGATATTATTATTATAAGAAATTACACTATAAAATTATTATTATCCAATAAAAGGAGTTTCAGTCGCGTAAAACATTTCGTCGTTTGTAACGCGTTAGATTTGCAGGTAGGTGTTCGTAGAATCTGGGACTTATTCGCGGGTTTCTCGTTACGAGCACGAATTCCTATACTGAAAATGAATGAATACTTACACGTCAGTGCCGGGGCGCAAAGAAGCTGAGAACAGTGCCCAGACAGGTTTATGATCACTAGTGCATACGGACTGAACGGAGTTGTACGCGATACACTTCAGACCCGAAGGAGGCAGAGGTACCACGCTTAAACGACGAAGGGCTGCAAAGTAATGTTATAACCATATAAGAGGGGAGGAATGTATTCCGCTCTAACCACTCGGCAATGTAAATGCATTGGAAACATTGCTCTGTTCTCGACTACTTCACCAATACAATGTTTTTAAATTAAAGGACTTGTAGTGACTACTTAACAACTTTTCCGTTAAGTAGTCACTATGATTTTTAATTAAACTGCCTCCGTGGCCGAACGGTTATCATGCTGGACTACCACGCAGAGTTAGATTCCCGGGCCGGTAGAAATATTTGTATGGCCTACATTTATTTCTCTCACGAGTTTGGGTGTATTTTGTGATTGTCGACGTGTGGATTTCCCTAGAGCGGGGCTATGAGTGCGTTATCATTATTATTAATTTTAAGGCTCTTCACTAGGATTGCGTTATTAAACAGTTTACCAATATGGACTGACTAATGCGAGTTGGAAATTCCACAATCTATGCAAGGAATGTTCGAGAATATTTCTTAAACGTACAGGATTCCAGGCGATAACGAAAAATATGCATACCAGAAAATGCAGATGACGAAGTAGCTGACATAGATTTAGATTTGTACAATATTCGGTCTGTATACGCGGGAGCTCGCTGTTTGCTCGATGTGTCAAACTGTTGGCTTCCTGGATCATACTGAAAAAAAATCTGATTATGAATAGTCTATACTAGTCTATACCTCTGGTGTACCTCAAGGTTCGGTTCTTGGCCCAGTACTCTTTACATTATTCATAAATGATATTAGCGAGTCTATTAAAAACTGTAAATTTGAACTTTTTGCAGATGACTTAAAGTTATACCGTACGGTTGATTCTGTAATTGATTGTGAGCTAATACAAGATGATTTAAACCGAATATGGCGTTGGTGTACGGTAAACAATATGTATTTAAATGTTAAAAAATGCTTAAGTATAAACTTTACTAGGAAAAAACATCACATGCAATTTACATATAAGTTCAGTAACAACCCAATAGAAACGATTGATGAAATACGTGATCTGGATATTCTACTGGATAGCAAGCTAGCTTTCCATTCTCACATTAACGCTATTGTTAAAAAAAGTTTTCGAATGTTAGGTTTTTTAAAACGACATACTAAGTTTTTCCACAGTTCAACAAAAATAATTCTATTTAATTCCTTAGTTCGTAGCCACTTAGAATTTGCATGTCCAGCTTGGAATCCCCAGTACGCTGTGTTATCACAGCGTATTGAGTCCGTTCAGCGCTCTTTTACTCGGCACTTGGCCTATTTTAATTCTGACATTTCACATAGATGCCTTTATAATCAAAGATTAACCTTTTTTAAACTTGAATCTCTTCAAGAGCGGCGGGTTAAGCACGACCTCATATTTCTTTACAATATATTAAACAATAAAATAGATTGCAGTAGTATTCTAAGCCAAATTGGTATGTCAGTCCCCTATAAATATCCCCGAAAACCTTGTAAAACTGTCCATATTCCCTATTGTCGTACTAATATCCGATGTCACTCGCCTATTATAAGAATGTGTAAAACATACAACGAAAGAAATGTTATTGGTTCTGATTTAGACATATTTAGTGATAATATACATTCCTTCAAAGGAAAACTAACTAAAAATAATAATTATTAATAATAAAAAGTTCCTCAAGTATTTCTCAGTGTGTTCTATTACTAACTTAAATTATTTATGTATATTAATTTGTCGAAAATTTTAATTTAGTTTGTCTGTTGTTTTGAGATTGCTGTCGATACTTGTAATTGTTGTGTTTACAATGTAGAACACCCTAGTCATATAAGCTCAAAACGTTTTGTGAACATAATGTTAGTATTGCTAATAATAAATAAATAAATAAATACTAACGACGAACTATTTTTCGGATCTAAACTCGGATATTTGATTTTTCAAACAAACCAACGTACCTGCTCAAGTTCTCATGGTCTAGGCTAGTCAGGGCCCAAAATATTGGTTTGTTTGAAAAAACAAATACACGTCATTTCATGTGTAACAATCGCGAAAATCTAAGAACTCGATATAAATGTTTAAAAAATTAATAAAGTTAGAATAGTGTCAAAGTGCAAGACCGATATTAAGATCTCACTTAAGTCATCTATATTTATCAATATAAATATATTACTTGAGTACATATCATCGATTATTTATTGATTATTTGATTTATGCGTCATTTCAGAGTTGTTGAAATTTCCGAAACATCTATGTCTAATCAAGCTACGGCTCAAAATCGTTAACCCCTTATGAATCAAGTGCACTTGAGATGGTATCATCCAAATGCCGATGATTACAGAAGGTTGAGATGTACTTCCAAATCTGAATGACATCTCAAGAGTCGCGATAAAGATAGACACTTTGTGTCTTATGTTGATTGCAAGCAATCGGAAACTATATTCTAGGGAATATCCTATTTTAATTACTACTATTCTAATAACGAATACAGTCGATGCTCTAAGACACCTGACCCCCTACTGACTATTTGGTTCTGTCTGGACAAGCGTGAAGAAAAGTGTTAAACAAACGTAGCCTTTAACTCGTGAACTGTAAAATTTTATCACTAGTTAATTACGTTTTAAGAAACTTTTTAAGGTAATTTGATCTTTAAATTGTAAGCTGGAATTCCTTTAACACTTTTCTGTTAAATGCGTAAAATGGCTCTCAGAACCAAAAGGTTGGCTAGAGGGTCCAATATGTTAGGGCATTTCGGAGCTATTTGTACAACCCTTTATATTGTTAAGCACAGTACACTTATTTTTTAACTTCTTAGTACCTTGTAGGTAGGCGGAAAGGTGATGGGTGCTTCTCTAAAATCTCTAAAGGCGGCTCCATCTTCCAGCACAGCTGTCAGTTGATCCGCATGCAGGAGTCCGTGCGGCAAATGCGCGGGTAAGGGAAACTAAAAAAGACTTCGACGTGTAGAATCCATTAACAGATATTACCACATTTTATAAGCAGCTCACAGTTAAAATTGAGCCGTCTTGACATGTGAACAGTGACCGCTGACTAATTTTAGTTCATTATTTTACACTTACAAGCACAAAGCCAAGGATAGTCTGATAGCATTGATATACATATTTATATTCTGTGTTTTCAGCTCAGTGTTGCATTTTTTCTACCAATTATTTGACAAAGTTTGACGAAGTAGTTAAAACGGCAACACTGAACCGGAAATACAGAATATGAGTGCCACTCCGGGCTGTCATTCGCCTTTCGCGGTTCTTTGAATTACTGAAGATCATGGGAGGTACCTATCTATGCCTTTAATTCGTGATGGAACCTCTTAAAGGAGAAATTTGGCCACTGGTGATAATTTACTAACCTGAGTTTTTTCTATCCATTGTAAGACGGCAGCCCTGGGCTCACCCAATCGAAAGTTTAAATCACCGCACCAAAATACGTAATCGAAATTGTTTGTCAAATCTAAAAAAAAATGTTATCTATGTCATTAAACTATCAATTCCTGTATATTAAAGATTTCGTTGATTAGATAAATTGATTTTTTGTGATACAAAAGCATTAAGTTCTTTATCAAACTGGCTTCAGAACAGCGATATTTTTCATTGTTTTCCTTAACTATGGGTTAGTATGTGCACATTTCATTTAATCGTACTCTTTCCATTGTTTCCAAGCAAAAACAATTATTCTGCGAAAGTTAACCTTATCTCCCAAAACATAAAATGATTGTTACGCTTTACGTACTAGTGATTAGGTGATAGCATTCTGATTTGCAGTCCTTCAACGGCTAAGTTGTTTGATTTAATGGAGAATTTCTTTTTGTAATAAAACTTACCTTTACTCTTATGCCTACAAGGCAAATTCTTAGGCAAGTCAATAGATCTAATAATCCTTTTTATATCTGAAACTCGTTCTTTAACTTTTTCCTGATGAGCAGTCAAATGTGCTGTGACGAAAAGGAATGTAGAACCGAATAATGCAAAGGATATAGCGACAGCTCCTTTAGTTCGAAAAGCAATCCCGGGCCGTACAGATAAGCTCGCATCTTCAGGAAGGGAACAGTACCAGATCAGGTCCCTACGTATGAAAACTGTTAAGTGAAGTGTACCTAAAACAATATAATTTTTGTTAATAAATTAATCCAAATTCAAAACATACATGACTTATGGTAAGCGATACGCCTGTCCATGACAGTTGCAGTGTTGTTCAGAGCTTTAAATCGCAAACATCTGAATTGAAAAGTCCCGTGTACCTGTATTTTCACCAGCACCTTTCAAAACCGAAATGCAGTAATATTCTCACATTACTGTTTGGCGGCAAAAATAAGTAAGGTGGGAGTACTTCTTTGAACCAATTCTTTCACAAGGAGCTCTACTGCTACTAAACTATTCCAATAATACATTGATTACTTTAGCCAGAAATAAAACGAAACGATCTAAAACATTTTTACCATAGATTTAGTATTGGGTATGTATATACTAAATCTATGATTTTTACCATTTTCATACATATCTGTCATGTTTAATAACATGACAAAACAGCATTTTTGTCTTTGATTTTTTTTGGCAAAAATCATTTTTAATCTGACTAAATTAGTATAAAGTTATAAAGCTTCATGAATTTTATTTACATTCTATAGTATGAATGCGGTTGTAAGACCCTGAGAATACAATTTTGTGTATGTAGACAAATAAAATTAATGTTTATTAAGAAAATTCTGCATTTTAGGAAAAACTGATTTAATTGAGCATAGCATTATCTGTTTATATTAAAGATAAATAATTATCTTATGTAAGTTTTGAAATCTGGCAGTGCATTGATACAATATGAGACAGAATGTGTTGTTAAAAAATTTTATGATAAACATACATACCTAAATAAGAAGAATGTAGTAATAAATGGGATGGTCCCAAAACCTCCTGAATAGTGATTTCCCATTCTGTTCTTTCCGAAAATGACTCCTGTGTGCCAATAGCAAATATATCAGGCACATGCTTCACTTGATTTGGAAATATGAAGTCTGCCAGTTCCCTGAAAAAGTAAAAATTTGATGAAAACTAAATAATGTTTAGGAAATGAAACTATTTTTCCAGATTTAAATCGAGTATATTTGTTTTTTTTTTTTTTCAAACAAACCGACGGTTTATGCAGGTCGCACAGAGGATGCAGGGGTTTAGAAGCTTGACTGTGAGTGCGGTCTCTCTTATATTGGACAAACGAAGCGAAGTATTTGTACCTGCGTCAAAGACCATATAGCTGATGACAAACACCGTCGCGTAAACAAGTCTGCAGTCTGCGAGCATGTCATGGATAAACCTATACATTCAATGCAGTTTAACAAACCCCAGGTCCTTGCAAAAGAAGGCCATTATCTACCCAGGATGCTGCGAGAGGCCATTGAAATTAAACACATCCTAATTTCAACAGGGAAGATGGATTCTCTGTACCTCCAGTTTGGGATCCAGTTTTCCTGTGATGAAAAATCCCAAATAGACATAAGACTGCAGTATTAATTAATATGTTTTAATTTATTCTAATTTCCATTATTTATTAATAATAAATTCAACTTAATAAAAAATGATATTGGAGATGAAACTATTTTTCCGGATTTAAATCACGTATATTTCACAGTCAACCATGACCATGGGATCTGTAAAGGGCCCGAAACGTCAGTTTGTTTGAAAAAACAAATGTACGCAATTTAAAGCCAGAAAAATAGTTTCATTTCCTATGTGTAACAATCGCGAAAACCTAAGAACTCGAAAATTGATATTGTTAAATTAAAATAATTTGTGAAACATAACGTAGCGTAAATTGAAATGTTCTTTATAAAATAAAAACTAAGGTATTACTTAATAACTTTTGTAACTACAGTAAAAAAATAGGGTTGTTTGCATTAATATTAGACATAACTGGTTGATGACTGTACCACCACAGGTAACCATGACAATGAGACCTGTAACAGTCCCGAAATATCAGTTTGTTTGAAAAAACAAATATATGCAATATAAATCCAGAAAAATAGTTTCATTTCCTATGTGTAACAATCGAGAAAACCTAAGAAGTCATAAATTATGATCTGCACGATAGCAATTTGTGAGGAATTCTGTAGTATGTGCTTATTATATTATCATCACAAATAACTTTCTTTTCACTTATGTGTAAATTGTATAGAATTGTTTCAATTAAAATAAATTTTTAATGTACACTTCTATTATTTTCTGTAGTATATTTCATTTATAATAAATTAAACTAAGATTGTATTTCTCATTTTGCAAGTTGCTTGTTATAAATTGCTGCTTACTGTATTTGTGTCTTTGGTCACAATAATAAATAATGTTTTGATCTGAAAGAAGTTACCTTGGTGGAGCTTGTCCATTCATATTCCAAGTACCAACAAATATCTTTACTTCTCTATCAGGAAAAACATGCTCTAACTCTGCGGCTCCTAACAAAGACTGAGATGCCAATCTTCCATATAAGAAATTTCTGCAAAAACCATAATATTCTCTTGTTAACTTATGAACATAAAAATTTTTAAAAGCATTGCATAAATAAATGGATTATAATGTTCAAAAAGAAGGTAAAGGAGCAAAAAGCTCCTTTATAATGCACTTTTTTTAATATCTTTTAGTATGTATACTCCATGCTTCAAGATTATAAAGTGAGTGATGGTCAAGTTAATATGGTACAGTATGAAAAATATTCCTGTTTTTTGATAAACACATAATGACAAATCCATTACAAATATGATTACTTAAATAGCAATTAAATGTTGAAATAGGGTGCACAAATAAACTATGTTTTGACTGTATTACTGGACCACTTAGTTTGTGTGAACCACCTAAGAACTTTATGCAATGAGAGAAAATACAATGTAAGCTACTATGGAAATGAAACAGGTAAAAAATAAAACCTCTCTCGAGCCTCTTGTGTGGGTATTAGCCTGAGAACCTGTGCAGCAAGCAGAGAGTTGCGAGCTAAGCTGTCGGTGCTGCCAGCACGGGATGCCGACCGTGTGATGGTTGACTTGGTCCTTGTGTACAAATGATTTTGCATTAGACCATATTTAACTTTATCTATAATATAATTTAAATACACATCCCTGTAAATTATATGACAATATAACATACCTTCTCTTTCTGTCCAAAGAACTACTTCTATCACTTTCAGGTGATGATGAGCGATAAAGAGGTTTAGTATCATTAGTTATTAAATGATCAGCTGACAATCTCTTCACAAATAATTTATTCTTTGTCTTAATGCCTTCAAATGATCCTGAGTGTTCAAAAGACTTTTTCATGTCATCTTTATTCGGAAATTTTATCGTAGCTTTAGCTATTTCATCAGATTTTGAATGATGTGAGTAAATTGCTTGGTCATCTAGACTGCTGTTTCCATTGTTAGCTGGGCTGCAAGGCCCAGAGATTACTTCGACTTTAGAAATGTTTCCTTCTACTAAACTTTTGGGGCGCGATCTTTTGAAGAAAGTTTTACAACATTTTTGGTTATTTTCGTCGTCTTGGTGAGTCCGTTCAGTGTCTCTACTTAAGTTGTTAACAGTAAGTTCCCCTGTTGAGTTCCTCACGGTGTCTGACAACTCACCACTATAGTTGATGTGTTGAGCACTCTGAGCCAAGAAAGGATCTACGGGAGATATTGGACGTGAAGCAGGTTGAGTGAATTCGTCTGCTGAATCGGTATCCACATAGCAGCCCACTTTAGGAGACTTTTTTACAAATAGCCGTTTCCGCAGCGACAATTTTTGTTTGGTCCGGGTGGGTGATGTTGTCATATTGTATTTTACAACACAGAAACGACTAATTTATGTTACTAATTACATTTTTTACTAATTATAGACAACATAACCTATTACGTCTCAAAGTGACATTTTGCAACAAGGAATCTGTCAAAACGATGATCTCGGAAAATTCGGATACGTAAGAAGAAAATAATCTCGTCAACTTTTGCGAAGAAGTTCTATTTATAACAAAATTTGTCAATAGCTCGTACAAGCAACAAACACAATTAACTGGCCGGGGTTGCATATTTCATGCATCACTTAAGTTACTATGACGACGATAACTCATACATGCATTCATACAATACATAATAGGCAGTTAGTGTGACTACGATTGTGTACTTAACCATTCAATTAAGCCATTTATAGCAAACAAAATACAAACAATAGAAGGTTATCATGGACCACAGTCCACAATACAATACCTTTACGATTATTATACCAATTTTGTTTAACTTCGTTCTTTAAAATTTAGGGCTAAGGTTATGTAGTTATATGTTCTATTAAATCGTGATGAAAGTAATAGTAAAGTAAATAAAAAACAACGTAACGGTATATGTGATTTATAATCATTGCCGAAACCAATACAAACAAACTGCTCTTCACAGCTACGGAGCCGCCAGTTCCAGGGACGAGTAAGTTTTCTCCAATGTATGGAGGAGTAGGAGATAGATTCCCACCTACAACGGGTTCAATACCATTACCTGTAAGACATAAAATAAACCCTTAATACCATCATATTTATGGTTGTATATCATAGTGGGATATAAACTTACTTGTTCGAGTAAAATAGTTTGAATACAGTCACACGCTACGCTAGGTTTGATATCCCGTGCAAC
Organism: Hyposmocoma kahamanoa; assembly: GCF_003589595.1. NCBI lineage: Eukaryota > Metazoa > Arthropoda > Insecta > Lepidoptera > Cosmopterigidae > Hyposmocoma > Hyposmocoma kahamanoa. The sequence continues at coordinate 8,978,227 of NW_020653750.1, read as the reverse complement.
TTAACTCACAAGATTGTGAAAGTAAGTAATACAGGAACAATGTAATCGAAATCATACAAATCAAATATTTACCTATGTTGCAAAGATCATTTGTGCAGGCTCGATAGAATGTGCGGAAGGTGTCGTCAGTTATTTCATGATTAAGATGGTCCGGGTGATCATCGCATCCTCGCATGAAGCTCGAAATCCTCCCAGCAGGGTCCTAAAACATTATATCGCTTTGTAACTGTTTGAACTAACATTAGGCCAAAATAAATTCTTAAGTAAGTATTACTTATTTCATGACATGATTTCATAAACTTCAACAACTTGAAAAAATCTTGTTTAAAAATAATTGCTTTAATCGGCAAGCAGGCATTGGGGCTAAAAGCTGTCGCTGTTGTCAACGTTTCGATAAATTAAATTGGTAGGTAAGATAACCTCATAAACTAAACTTTTCTTATGTCTCTTTCTATGATACTAGTAAATATGTAATAGTACTAATATATAGTAACTAATAACAATAACTTACTAGAAATTCCTGACGAATAATGGTGCAATAGCGAAAAGGGCAGTCAACGGAACGAGTTCTATCATTTATAGTCAGGCATGATTGGTCAGTTTCCGATGACGAGAACGAACATGCGTAGCAACGAAGTGTAGCTGTGAAACAAATTGTTATATTACGATAATCGAAATTTGAGTGTACACTACATCCCCCCACACATCAAGCTATAACGTATCTATAGGAAATGAAACTATTTTTCCCGGATTTCAATCGCGTATATTTGTTTTTTCAAACAAACCGACGTTTTTACAGGTCCCATGATCACGGTTGAAGGACTTTTGACAGTTTATTTAGTTCTAGCTATGGATAAAATAATCCAATAACATGAAGTGCACAACTCATTAACATATAGAATTGATAATAAATGCTTGTCGCCATCTGACATACGGATATCCTTCGAATTACTTAACCGCATAAAGTTCAATCAAACTAATTTAAGTATATAATTCACTTACCATTTGAATTTCTTATAAACAATGCACTAAGCACCAAGAAAACAATTTGAAATTTCATTTTATTTAACCTACAAACATTGTATATTTACAACTGTTCCTTAAATAATAAAATTTCATAATTTTATGTCGTTATCTTAATCAAAGGCGTCACGATTATAAGTATGTACCATTATCTATTTCGAGTAAAACAATTAGGTACTTATCTATTAACTCAAGGCAAAAGCAATCAACGCCACAAAGTCATTTTCTTTAAAAAAAGATAATAGAAAAAAAGAAATGTGCTTAATAAGACAAAAACATTATTAAAACATATTTTATTACGAATTTATGCATCTACATACTGCTGAATTAGAAATGAAAGCACTACATACAGTTATTATTAATGATATTTATGCAAGCATATATACCTAAGGTTTATTTACAAAGAATATAAGTGTGACACATGAGTAAAATACATTCTCGAACTCATAATACGAGCCACCTTGCGTTTTCAGTATTAAATATGTTTGATTTGCCAAAAACTATTAAGCAATTTGAAACTGATATAGTAAACACCATTTTCATTTGTCCCACCACCCGTCCCACTTCTCTCAGGCGAGGGTTTAGGCCCAAGATGGCCTGGCTTGGGGACTTCACACATTTTCCGAGGGCTGTTAACCTTCTTCGACGTACAGGTTTCAACACGATATTTTCCTTCAGCGAAAAGCACATGATAAATTTCGAATTAAATTTCGCACATAAATTCCAAGAGACTTAGAGGTGCGAACCCGCGTTCGAACCCACGACCTCTGCTTGAGGTCGTGGGTCTGGTCGATAGGTCAAACTATTAGGCTACCACGCCTTTTGTCCTTGTTAAAAATTTGAATTTGTAAAACCAAGGAAAACTTCACCTTCGATGACAACAATATTTGTGTATCCTAGCCCTTTAAACACAATATGCGGGGTGGCTCGATTTATATGTCCATACATGTATATGACCATATTTCATTGTCTAGTAAGTACTAACTACTAAGGTACATGCATACTAAAAGTACCTTACAGACGACGTTAAATTTAATAATTGGCATGGAAGAAAATGTTACTACACCTTTGTATTTTAAACGAAAGCAAATTCTAAGCTAAGGCCTTACCATGAACTCTTATTACTATTCAGTGTGAGACCTAAAATGAATCGTTGTGAGTGCTACATGAAGTGTGTATTACTATCCCGCTTTTTTGTCGTTTCGAACCTATACTGAACTGTAATAAGAGTTCATGGTAAGGCCCCTGTTCTATTATTAATTGATAACAGAAAATCAGTTGATAGTTCATTCCTTATAACGATAGCAGCCGGTAGCAGCGCTATCAATGAGAACTGCTTTAGAATTTCTCGAAAAACTGAAATCATCACGTTATGTTTGCTAATGCATACATATAATTTTAACACTTGGTTTTTTTAAATATTATTAACAATTTATAAGTCGTAGCATTATTAGTAGGTCGTATTTCCTGTGAATATGAGGTCATGTTACACTTCAGTGGGTTAAACAGGAAAATTAAGAAATATCAGTGACTTCCGACTGTGTCGTCGTCTTTTGACGTTGCCTCATTTCCCATCTATGTGTAAGTATCTCAAGAAATAGTAAGGCAAACGCCAGTAGCGCTCCATATAAAAGCATCAAAAGTAAAGGATAAACATCCACCAAGTTAACTGAAGCAAAACTACCCCTACTCGATTGGCAGACGGGTTTCGTGGAAAATAACTTGCGGTTTAATTGAGAATTTAGTCCAAACTCACGAATTCTGTATACGCTGCAATAAAAAAAAGCATATATAGTACCTTGTCTTATTGACATACATCTACTACGCAAGAATTTTCCTTCAACGTTTATATCAACTCTTCATCAATCTAGGAGCTCGACTACTTATTACCAATTTTTACAATTTATACGGTATTCGTATAGATGAAAATTGTAGGTTGCATGAGCTACAGATACTGTAAGGGCAACAAATAAAATATGACCAACTTCTTGATCTACATTTCAGACGTCAACAGTTAAAGTGCACGGCTCATACAAACTTATCCAATAACACTGTAATTTTGTTCTGATATTGTTAATATCAGTAGGAGTAAAGCTCCTTGTGAAAGAGTTCGTTCGTAGGGAAGAAGCAATAATGTGAGCATTACTGCATTCCGGTTTTGTAAATTTAGTGTGCAGGTGAAAACACAGGCACATGCATAGATTTAGTATATAGGTACCCATGGGACTTGTCAACTTATGTCTCAGGGTGACGGACACAGTGGCAGAGCCCCTAAGATCTTTGCGATCGCTTTAAAGCTCTCAGTGGCGCTGTATTAACTGTCATTGACAGGCGTGTTACTTACCATCAGGCGCACGACTAGGTAGGTATTTGTAGGTGTGTACGAGTATGTGGATACATTGTGTTATTGTTATTATAGATTCATTCTCATAAAAAAAATCTTTGATGTAAGTGCTCTCACGGATAGATATCGTTGTGTCTATTTACTACAGAGAAGATGTACTTATGTAGATACTGTACCTACCTAATAGGTATTTGCAATGCAAGATACCTAAAATCCAAAACCACTGGAACATACTAATAAGTACTACTGGGATAAACGAGCTGCACCTACGCACCTCAACTTGTACAACTGAGCGTACGGAGAGTCCTTCTTACAGGTCGCCCAAGGTGATTGAAGAGGTATGAATTCAATTTCTTGAAGTCCACATTTCTCATGTTCATGAAAAAGTTTTTCAACTACTCTGTAACCAGCGCCTAGATGCATGTTGAAACCGAAGGGACTCTGAAATTAGTCACTTAAGTAGAACATACAGTATATAAAACCAAATAATTTTTAACAAACTAAAGCGTGAAACACACAGAGAAACGGGTGGGGGTCGGGCGCGTGTCGGGTCGGGAGCACGACAGGTGTAATTCCTTGTATTTATATGTGCGCGGGTCGGATCTCGCGCACGCTCGTGGTTTGTTATCGTCCAATACACGAAATTACGCCCGCCGTGGTCCCGACCCGAAACGCGCCCGACCCGCAACCGCTGTCGGTGTGTTTCACGCTTAAACTTTGACTGCAAAAGTGGCGCTCGCGTGTCACGATAGTGGCGCTGGAATTACGCTTCTAAATATTGTATAAAAATTAAACGTGGTGCCACTACAGCATTTCTATAAGCATCTAATTTGAAGGCGCCCTTAGATAAATAAGTACTCGGCTCACGTAAACTTACGGTTTGTAGTTTTTTTATTCCTTCTTCCAAAGTCATAAAACTATTTTTCGAAGCCATTTTTGTTTCGTATATTGCCTTTCGGACGGGATCAGTAGCCGCCTAAAAATTAAACTTTTTTTTTTTAGAATATAATATATAAATTATTCAAGACACCTACGTTACATAGCCAGTCCTATAAACTAATATATAAAGGCCAGTAACCTATACCTTAAAGTGATAGCGATTATATGAAGTATCTTCAGAACCAAGTTCTAGCCTGGATTCCAGAAGGTCTTTCAAAGTTCGGATCTGTTTCGAACTTGATTGCAATAACGCGACAATGTTCGCAGAGTAGGAAGTGTATAGAAACAAAAACACCATGAATAAAATGAAAACAACGAGCCGACCTACTGTACCTGAAACATTCCAAGAGAGAAAGCGATTTATGTTTATAACTAAATATTTATAGGTACTTACTTACGTATAATACCTACTACGAATGGTGGCTCAAAGTAATCTAGGTACCTAAGTATGAAATAAAAGACGACTATAGCAACTTTTTTATAATTTGAAATGTAGGTACGGACAACAGCACAATAGACTACACATTTTTGTTCGAGAATCGCCTCTAGAGCAACAGAACAAGATACGTCAATGTGTAGCTTAATGTGCTGTTGACTGTACATATGTAGGAAATGTACAAACAGGAAATGCACTTGTTATATTATGAGTTAGCCTATTTAAAAAAAGCTAGGGCTCCTTTTTAAAACTTTTATCTTCAGCCATTATGTCCATGCGAACATGGACAAAATGGCTGAAGATAGAAACACAACAAACGACTAATTTAGAAAATAGAATAAACACCGAATTCGTCACGATAGTGGTCAGTATTATTTTTTAATTAGAAATGGTTATAAGAGATTACTTTTCAGCCACCCCTCGTAAATATTTCATTATTACTAGGTAGAACTCACGTCTTTTATTTTCACTTTACCTTTAAGTTCAATTGAACTCCCCTGCTGAGCAATGGCACTAATGACCAACATTGTCATATCACTAAAGTTGGGTTTAGCATTTTGCTTTGCTTGATTCTAAAATCAATAATTACTTAAATGATTATCATTGTTCTATTAACCATCTGACCGCCACTGACAAAAACTATAGTTTCGTTCCATGAACGCCAAGCCTATAAAGTGATGTGACATGTTATGAATTTCCACCTTATATTAATTTATTTCTCCTTAGTTAACGAAGAACGTAACTGAACATGAAATGCAGTTAATAATCCATACTTAACTAGAATATACAAATAATACAAGGAATATTTTAATGTTTATTTATTAATTTTAATTGAAAATTAAAGAGTTTCATTGAGGCGTTGGTGTCAGCCAACTCAATGTAAGATACTTTAACTCGTCCACGACGGTCAAAGGGTTAAGTTTGTTATTGCCAACTTACCTATTACCGAGTACTTACTTGCCCATCATTTTCATGCATTTTCGACTCCCAATATGAATTAATATATAACATGACGAGCAGTAGGACCACGAAACCAGCGGAACAAATCCAGACTCCGGTCCCGAAGGGTAAAATAAATAAATTGTTTTGATAAGACAGTGGTGGTTCCCGGAACACAAATTTCACTCCTGAAGTAACCGTATTTGTTATGTAGTACAGTACGTCCAGGCGATCTAGTGAAAAAAACATTGGACATCCTGAAAATAAAAATAATTCCCTATATTGACCAGTAGGTACGTACCCAATGATATTATACTTATGTGTATGTACCTTTATAAAAGAAAAACCACCCTCAAAAGTTAGTGAAATTCACGTGAAATTACATCTACATATTTGCCATGTGTTATAGAAATCGTTTAACGGAAGGTGGGTAAAATCCAACAAACCGGATTCATCCCTTCATTTACCACCCTTAGAGGTGCATTATTATCTTCAAAGTTGAACTGGACCACTACTAACCCCCCTACTAGACCTCTTCACATACCTACAAAAAATACAGTCGAATTTAGAGCCTCCTTTTTTGAAGTCGGTTAAAAATACGGTAAGATCATGACCAGTAACCTAATTATCCATAATTGGATTTATTGCACAAGATAAAAATACTTATAATACGTTAGTATATAGCTCGTTTGCGGAAGCCAGTTGTCGGAAAAGTGAAATAACAGATTATACATATATTCAAGCATTTAAATAAAATAGGTACCTATGAGACGCTTAGTAAGGCGAAAATCATGAGGTCCATTCTAAGATAGTAGTTCATAAAATCGGTGATCATTACTGTGACAATGATATCTGCAGTAGGTACATTACAATTTTTATTTATACCAAACAGAACATAGCGAATAAAAAATTAGGATAATACTTAATTATGGTAAATAGCCAACCTGTAATCATTGACCACATTATTCATTAATCGTAATAATTGCCGACTTTTAAACAAATGAATAATCAATATCTACCTAGGTTCATCTATAGGTACCTACGTCCCTGATTAAAGAAATATGTGATAAGATTAAGATCTACTTAATATATCTATATACCTACGTTAAAAGAAAGAAAACATTGTGATGAAACCTGCACGTCGAAGATTTACAGCCCTCGTAAAACATTTGAAGTCTCCGACCCGCATTGAACCAGCGACGTAGCAGACTATGGCCTACAACCCTCGCCTGATATGAGACCCGGGCCTAGTAGTGGGGCATATAAATGAGTTATTGATGAAATTACACTTGAAATCGTCATATTTATTGCATGAAAGGAGCTACCTCGCACGACGTACGTAGGTGCTGAGAAGGTTGTAAACCGCAAATGCGCCGTGATGACAACGATCGCGGCAATAAAATAGGATACTGCGATCCAGAGAAATTTATTCCAAAGTAAAATCAAGAAAAAAGGTCCGAAAGGGCCGAGTTATACAGTATTACTAGGTTACATTGGTATTAAAATTGGCACATGATTTAGGTTGGGAACTGGTAAAAGGATAAAAATTAGACGAGTAGCACTGCTCGTTAGAGCGATTGAGCAGAGAGTGACGACGGAACGAAACAAAATGAGAATGGCGAGTCAAGGGTATTAAAGAACGATTCAAAATTTTAAAACAAGTAGCCATCAGGAACCAGAGAAAAGGTGATAAAAAGGTGGGATGACGATGGAAGGAGGTCATATCGTCACAGTAGGTACTTTCCTTTTCTGTACTTCTAGTGCACCCTGGGCAGCAATCGGCGAGTACCCTACGTTGATTGGTAAATCCTTTCATCACATGCCACGCATTATAGTGCATGCCATCGATACGATAAGAAAAAGTTATATTCGTAAAGCAGATTTCCCCTGAGAAGAATGAGCACGAAATTCTTAAGGTTGCTATTTGTAAACCTAGCCAGTGCCTAATTTACATTGGCTTAGTTCATAATACTTAATATATCTAACCTATAAGTTCTGCTTCTCCTCGTACAATGTATCCAATTTGTCCATTCCAGGAGCCATTTACGAAATATCCCCATGTGTCCGTGAATATCATAGTCCTCGTTGCATTAATGAAGTCACAAATCATAGCGGTATAACGATAGCCGTGTATTGCCGGTTTATTCGAGCCATGGCTACCAAAAGATATATACATAACACAAATGGAACAAATGACCATCCAAAAAACGCCTGAAATATTACTTGTTATAAATAAATATTACTCGAAATACTTTACATCAATTCTTCCAAGTCCAAATATGAATTTATTGGGACTGTAAGCGCGAAAGTAATTGGTATAGGTTCCTTTCCCAGATTTTTACGACGCAAGAAAGTCGAGGTCGTCATAGAAATAGATTTTTGCAAGCCGAAAATGTTCGTCCAAGTTCCAAAGTATTCACTTATCCAGCCCAAGTGATTTGTTCTGTAAACTATACAATTCTGTATGTAATCATTGGTAAGGGGGTTCATTGTCACTGTAAGGTAAGATCTGAAAGCCAGCTTAGGTTCTTAAATAACAATAAAGCGTGTACGATAGTCAGATGGGAAACAGCTTCATGAGACCTGGGTTCTTGGGATTGGGATTTTTCGAGATCTCTCGACTGATATTTTTTTTATACTTACTCGAATATAACTCAAACACCGACTCGCCTACGTCTCGTGTAATAGTTACTTCAGAGTCAAGCAAAATGTCGAGATCTTGTAATTCAGTTGAAATCACGTCAACTCCGTTCATATATCCACCAATAATAAGCCAGCGCTGAGAATATCTAAACATTTTATTATCATTTGCCTGAAGAGGAATACGGTCAATTAGTTGGGCCAGCTGTTCTCAACCTTACCTACGCTACGAAACAAACTCCTTCAAGTGAAACTATTTTTCCGGATTTCAATAGCGTAAATTTGTTTTTTCAAACAAACCGACGTTTCGGGCCCTTCACAGGTCTCATGGTCACGGTTGACTCGGTTTGTTTGGAAAAACAAATATACACGATTTAAATCCGGAAAAATAGTTTCATTTCCTATGTGGAACAATCTATCGAAAACCTAAGAACTCGATAAACTCCTTGAAGACCAACAAAAACAGTCACAGTGCCCAAAATAAATAAAAACAGTAAAAAAGAAGCTTTTACACCCGAAGTGCAGAAAATGCGGAGTTGGGGTAGACATTTTGTTTGGACTGCTACAGGACTTACGTATTTTAAAAATTCGTTGCTTCCAAAACATTTTAACTCGACTACAATAATGGTTTGGTGGTTCCTTGTCATCCAATTTAAAGGACCCGATGGCTCTTCAACAAATCTTAATGTTTTCGGATTAGAATTTTTCGTTTTGGATAACATATTGGTTATGTTGTTTTTCTGACCTAAAGAATGAACATAGAAACTAAATGAAGTACATAACTAGATATACCTACAGTTACAAGTACATATGATGACCTAAGACCTTTAGTAAAACAAGTAAGAATAATCTAGAAACTTACGGGCATTCCAACATCCTTTAGCGATGACCGCTGTAGGAGTTTCGTAAGAGTTTACAATATCAACGATTAATTTTAATTCATTTTCTGTGTTACAGGCAATATGTAATTGAAGCTCTAAAGCTAACATCAGTAAAACAAAGAACTTTAACGCTTGCATTGTTAAGATGTTTAAAAAATGATCCTACTGTTCCCTTATAGAGATACAATAAAATAATGTGTGTGTGTGCATTGAGAAATGAACATCTTTATATAGGAACACCGGCGTAGTAAGCAGGCACACATTAACTAATTAAATATTTATTAATAATTAGCAGTGCACTGTAATTGCAATGTGAATGGAAACGTTTTTGTAATTACAGGTTTTATTAAGTGGATGACAAGAGTAAATGGCAGTAAAGAGAAGCAATATATTAATATTATTAGTAGAAAATATATTTTGCTAAAAATTTATAATAGGCACTTTGGAAATTGGTTTTGTAGCACGCTCATGCTCACAAGCCCACGAGGATATAAACTTGATCATGTTGCGGTTTTTTTTCGCGCAAATGGCACGGACTTTAATACTTGGTGCCTAGGGTACCTAGGGTGCGCCAGACGTGCAGGACAGCAATGGCACGTCATGCGGGGAGGGTTCCTTTGGGGCACCCCTATTAATAAAGGAAAAAGCGTAGAACGAGAAACAATCATGATCAAATACATTTTGCGTCCTCTTGTTCCAGAGTGGTCATGCTCGAAGTTTTGAAATTTGACTAGCCAGGTAAAAATTTGCCATTTTGTCGATTCTAGTCGCAAAAAATTTGATTTAGTCGGTCCGTCATTCAAAAGATATGTGTGTTTTACCATAGTATAATAAGAAAAGTAATATGACTGCATACAAACGTAGCGGTTGTATGCGCAGACGACATACGCGGCACGCTGTTACTTTGTACGGAGTTAGCATACTGGTTTTATTTAGGTACTATGGTTTTACTGTTCACGCTATCGCTAGAATAAGCTTATGCCGGCGCCACCATACCTGAATCTCAAGAACGACTACTCCTAGTGTTCCACAAATCCCCACTGGTGAGAATCTTAATACTTTATCAAATATTATACCACACAAATTCCCACCAACGTAGTACTTGCTATGCAATGGGGGTTTGTGGAGAAAAATTTCCACCACAACATTATTTTATATTAAATTTGTAGGTGACATTGACATTTGCCGTAAACACACCCGTAATAATGTTGTTCTCCCCTGACATTTTCAAGTTTCTTTTTTCATCTACTAAGCCACTACACCAAGGTCCTAAAGTAACCTTTAAAACAACATCTCAATGGATTTAGAATTAATTCTAAATAAAAGTACAAATTCTTATGTATTTAGTGGTATAAACCATGAACCCTTATGACAAATCAATTATATATTGACCAGTAAACGTAGCTTCTGCAAAGCTGCAAAGTTGCAAATTACTATATTTTACCTAATAACAGGTTCTGAGCTACTCAACAATTTAACACACACAGCATGCAAAGTAGACATACACATAGGTGTCTGCTTGTTCGGTAAAGGCCAAATTCTGGATTCAACACATTTTATGACTATTTAACTCAATATCAGTGTAATTATTCTGCAGGAATAAAATTAAAGTTTTAATTTTTTTACATTTTTATTGTCTTAAAACTTAATGTTCATTTCTTAGCCTTAGCTTCCCGTGTAGCTTTCCTCTCGGCAGCACGAGCGAGTTGCTTGGCAGGTTTCAAGTTACCCTTCTTACAAAACCGCTGGTTTCTCAAGAACTTGGGGTCCATCTGAAAATTCACAAAGGTCTTAAAGAATACAATATATCTAAAGCTATCTACCGGGAACTGGGAGTCATTGTGTACAAATATAATGAGAGCTCCAGGCTCACAGCTCTCTACATTTCATCTTGAATAATGATAGGTAGATAAAGTCATGATATGGTAGCACGTTATCCCTGGTTTGAGAAATTATTAAATAATGAAGATCAAAATTAATAACCATGAATGAATTTTAATGACGTAAATTCTGAAATAAAGCCAGTGTCCCTGCCGCTTGATCCAAGCAAAATAAACCGTCTTAATAGGGGAAAATAGGCAACAATAGATCTTTTTGTCCCATTAGTCACCATTGGTAACATATTAGTATTTGTTTTCCCCATTTGTCACCAGTTGAAATAGCCACTGGCAACAACAGATTTTTTTTTATCCCGTTTGTCACTGCCTGGTAACAAATGGGATTTTTTTCCCATTTGTCACCAGTGGGAAAAAGCCCTTGGTGGCAACTGGGAATAGCCGGAACCATTTTAATTCGAGCTGAGGTGGTATCCAATCTTAACTGGTGAGAATATATAAAAGCAAAATTGACACCTGTTTAGTTACTTCTCCCAGGGGTACTTAACATATTTAAATAATGACAGGCACATGAAATACTTAGGGTGATGAGCATGACACCCATGAGTGTGAATCTTTCATTTGTTTGTATAAAAAGCACAATAAGCAGATTAAAATGTTAATAACTGGTAAATAGTACAAAGCAATTTATTGTCTGTTTCATGTTTTGTATACTGAAGAGCCAATTTACATTTCCCTAATCAATAAAATTTACAAGTTATTAAAGGAAGGAAAATAAAATTAAACAATGTTTTCCTGTGTTTACCACTCCAAGTGGTAATGAACTTCTGAATGTGTTTTGAAGATATTTTACTTAAATTAATTTTGCAGATACTTACACCAAGGGTAGATTCGTGCCTGAACTTCGTAGGCTTCTTGATGCCATTTCTGTGAGCCTTGCGGTCTGTAAAAGTAAATTCAAAATTTAACCTAACCCACTCATAAGTAAACAAACGACTTAAAAAACATTAAGGTTGATTGGTGGTGCTCTAAGATATGGTACGGTGTTTAAGGAAATTTCAAGCCTGAATTATACTTAAATGAAATAAATCAAATCGTTATACTTACTCTGGTTGTGATTTGTGTGATTCTTTGACTTTGCCATTGCGTCGGTTTCACTTCCCTGGAAGGCAAAATAACGATGTCAATACCCAGAGTAATGAATTGAGTTGGTTTCACACTAATAGAAATTGAGTTATGGAATACGATTTATTTGATATTTACAGAATAAAGCAATATAAACACGAACACTAACCTAGAATTGCAGAAGGAAATTACAAAAAGGATCTGTCAAATTGCAACTGCCAACGTGACGTAACTTTGATCGTTCAGAAACAATATTCAATATTTTCCAAATACTTTATTTCCTTGCGCCCTTAGAATAATAACGCATAGAATGATAGTTTCATATCAAACGAACTGTCACAAGTGAGGCAAAAACCAAATTCATGTAGGCGTAAGCAACTTGTAACTACGCTCGTCGGCACGCACACAAATATACAAATAATGATGCCATGGAATAACATTTCCCTCAAAAGTGGGGAAATTGTATCTTGCTTAACTCATCATTAAGTTAAAGGTGCCTACAGATTTGCCCGACATTGTCGATCAGGTGCCTACAGATGTGCTCGGTTTTGTCGATGAAAAACGAATATAGCACTTATTTGTAAATCCAAGATGGCGGACACGATTTTTCAAAATATGCTATATGGGTATCCTTTTCGAGGTATTTGGGGATGCTCATTACGAATATGGCACTCATTTCTAAATCCAAGATGGCGGACACGAGTTTTGAAATAAATGCAATATGGGTATCATTTTCGAGGTACTTGGGGATGCTCATGACGAATATGGCACTCATTTCTACATCCAAGATGGCGGGCACGATTTTTCAAAAAAATGCAATATGGGTATCATTTTCGAGGTACTTGGGGGTGCTCATTACGAATATGGCACTCATTTCTAAATTCAAGATGGCGGGCACGATTTTTTCAAAAAAATGCAATATGGGTATCATTTTCGAGGTATTTGGGGATGCTCATTACGAATATGGCACTCATTTCTAAATCCAAGATGGCGGACACGAGTTTTCAAATAAATGCAATATGGGTATCATTTTCGAGGTACTTGGGGGTGCTCATTACGAATGTGGCACTCATTTCTAAATCCAAGATGGCGGGCACGATTTTTTCAAAAAAATGCTATGTGGGTATCATTTTCGAGGTATTTGGGGATGCTCAATGTGAATATGGCACTATTTGTAAATCCAAGATGGCGGGCACGATTTTTCAAATAATGGCAAGTTGGGTATCGTTTTCGAGGTATTTGGGGGTGCTCATTACGAATATTGCTTTTGTTTGAACTGTCGTGTTTGCCATCTTGGATTTAGAAATGAGTGCCATATTTGTATTGAACATTCCCAAACATCTCGAAAACGATACCCAACTTGCCATTATTCGAAAAATCGCGCCCGCATCTTGGATTTAGAAATAAGTGCCATATTCGAAACCTAAAACCGAAAATGCCATAAGCAAACATTAAAGAAAATAACTGTTAAAATAGATTAAAAAATCGCTTAAGAATGCTCCCCTTTTAAGAAAATAAAATATTTTAATATAAAATATTTCGCTTGAGTTACGAAAAGAAAGACATATAATAAGCTATCAAAGTTGTACTGGTGGTGCCAACACTATAGTAGAAACAAATATATAAGTACTGTAAATTTGTTGCAATATGTGCTCCAATTCAAATAAAATTAAAATAAATATCGAGTTCTTAGGTTTTCGCGATTGTTATACATAGGAATGAAACTATTTTTCCGGATTTAAATCGCGTATATTTGTTTTTTCAAACAAACCGACGTTTCGGGCCCTTTACAGGTCCCATGGTCACGGTTGACTGAGGTGGTACAGTCTTCAACCAGTTATGTCTAATATTGATGCAAACCACCCTATTTTTTCAATATAGTTACAATAGTTATTAATTAAATACCTTATTTTTAATTTTACAAAGAAAACATTCCAATTTACGCTACATTAAGTTTTACAAATTATTTTATTGAATGAATTTTTATTATATTAATTAGTACTGCACTCTTATGTCGGTTTGGGATTTTTCATTAGAGGAAATACTGGATCCCAAACTGGTGGTACGGAGAAACCATCTTCCCTGTTGAAATTAGGATGTTTTTTAATTTCAATGGCCTCTCGCAGCATCCTGGGCAGATAACGGACTTCTTTTGCAAGGACCTGGGGTTTGTCAAACTTCATTGAATGTGTAGGTTTATCCATGACATGCTCGCAGACTGCAGACTTGTTTACGCGACGGTGTTTGACATCAGCTATATGTTCTTTGACGCGGGTACAAATACTTCGCTTTGTTTGTCCAATATAAGAGAGACCGCACTCACAGTCAAGCTTGTAAACTCCTGCATCCTGTAAGGGGATGTTACATTTCACGGGTCTCAGGAACTGAGAAATCTTCCTCAGGGGCTTGAAATAGGTCTTGATAGATGCGCGCCTGAGGACTCTTCCGATCTTGTCTGTAACACCTCTCACGTAAGGTAAGATGGCAGGTCTTCGCTCGACTGTTGGTGGTTTCACACGGGACCATGGGACCTGTAAAGGGCCCGAAACGTCGGTTTGTTTGAAAAAACAAATATACGCGATTTAAATCCGGAAAAATAGTTTCATTCCTATTAAAATAAATAATTATTCAATAAAGCATGAACGCAGAGCCGTTAAAAGTATTATAAAATAATTAAGTGTCCCAATCACTTACAGGAGTTAACGAAAACATTTAATGTTTATTAAAGTAAATATTAGTTCAAGATGCGCAAATAAATCTAAATTACAGGCACCACTAAAATTTACGTAATATAATTATTTTGATACAGAATAGCAAAATGGGGAGAAAAAAAATTCGTTACTTTGCAACACTTTCGTATCTTGTTGCCGCGAAATTATTTTTCTGTTTTAGTGAATATTTACATAAAAATATGAGTTGAAACGCATTACTTACTTGTGGAATGCGATGTTAGTGTCTATTTTATGTTTGTCTGTTGTATTTTTACACCCATTTATCGCACATTTCGTCATTTTTAGCAAAAAATTTTGGAGCTGTTCGCGGTGCAATATGACCTTGAGCACTAACAGCCCGCGCGCTCCTGGGACGCGTTTGGAACCCTCTAACTTGCCTCACTTAGCGTGTGCGGGCTAGGTTTCTATGCGTTATTATTCTAAGCTTGCGCCCTTTTCAGTCTCATAAGTGTTTCAACTTAAAAAATATATAACGCAAAGAATTAACAGTGCGCTGTCCTTACAAAAACCAGGAGTTGGTCATGGTTGGACGAAGGTGGTCTAGTTTATCCAACCTAAGATGCTATCCAAATAATGGCAGAGTTAGAAATCCGACAAATAATAAACAAATCACAAAAACACACGAGGCCATCATTAAGTAAACGTCTTCTGATTAATAAGATTTTACCATATTTTGTTAGCAGTAACATTTTCATTTGTCTTGCCATTCGTCAATTTGACCAATTACCAACAGAAAACCATCTAGTAAAATTAATTAAAGCAGTTGCAAGTTCATATATTTGGGACTGGAAACGGTTGCAAAGTGGCTTAATGCTAATCTCCTTACATTAAATACTACAAAAACTAATAACATTTGAAATGAAACTATTTTTCCGGATTTAAATCGCGTATATTTGTATTTTCAAACAAACCGACGTTTCGGGCCCTTTACAGGTCCCATGGTCACGGTTGACTCTTGGTCATTTCCTATGTGTAACAATCGCGAAAACCTAAGAACTCGATAATAACATTTGCTTCTCTATTCGCAACAATACTCAACCAGACATGAACTTTGTTCTTAAAATTCACAACTGTGACATCGTCGGCAAAGACTGTGTTTGCCCAATCATTGCTAAGGTTGATAAAACTAGTCGGTGGTAGAAAGTACGTCGGTGTAGTTCTAGATCAAAATTTATCATGGTACCCTCTTCTAGACTTAGTTTCTAGCAGACTTAGGAAGTATATCTGGATTTTTAAAACGCTCAAGGACTCTGCAAATACAGATCAATCAAATTAAAAGAAGCTCAATCTAAATGATTATCACTAGTATCGGGTTTCTTACCACGGTATGACTTCTTTTTATTTTCCCGATATTTATACTAGTGATAATCATTTAGTGAATAACCACGAAAGTCTTAGAAGCTCAATCTGTACTAACATACTGCATTACAATCTGGGGTGGAGCTGTTAAATCGAAATTCATACACGTAGAAAGAGCTCAGAGATCACTATTGAAGGTAATGTATTTCAAACTCTGCAGATGTCCCACTTGTACTTCTGTTGATTTTAAGAATTCACAAAATTCAAAGTTATGACCCTTGCGTAGTGAAAAAAAGGAGATGCAATTTTGTGATTCCCTACAATACTGTAAAAACAACCTTTGTTTGTAGACAATTTAACAGACTTGCATCTTACCTGTACACTAAAATTAATAAAAATCTCTTGATTTACCCTTTAAAGCCCCACGATTGTAAAAAAGTTGTATGTGACTTTCTGCAGACTTTAAATTATGAACAGACTGAATCTCTTATGGACATCTTACAATAGATATACTGTACTCCTACATATTTTGCAAATTTACGTAAAGTTACACAAACACACACACGCAAACGCACGCACGCACGCTGTGTGCGTGCGTGCGTGCGTTTGCGTGTGTGTGTGTGTGTGGCGCATGAAAAGTCTTGTCTACAGCGAGTCAAATCCAGTTTCGTCTGTGGAAGAGTTAAAAGAAAGGATTGTGGATGCAGCAAATCAAATGAGGACAACGTTGACCACTGGAGTAGTGAAGACTGGTCTCCGTAGAAGAATGCGACAATGTATTAGAAACAGAGGCGGCCATGTTGAACATGAACTGTAGAATAACAAAAAGTTGTGTGAAAACCTGATTTAATAAATACTTTGCATGCTTACCTATTGTTTTGTTATACTTTTTAGGGCTAAGTATTAATTTTCTCCTCCACTATCGCCTATGAAACTAAGTTTTTTCAATGCATTTAAATAAAACCCTAGATTGTTATACCTTGTTAGATAGCTGATGAAACGTAGATATTTTATAACTTATCTGCCGATCAACTGCCATAATATTTTTTTTAGATATCCCTTAGAGAAAAATAAACTTTCTAATTTTTTTTTAATTTCTTAACTTTCTCTTTTCTACTACGGCGTATTGAATTAACTTATTTACTATTTTAATGATTGAGGTCCTAAAGCATCTTATCACACATGTAAAAATGCAATAATTATAATAATAAGACACACAAAATAAACAAAATTAAATTTAGTAGCATAAAAATCGGCAATTTTGAATAAAAAAAATAAAAGTCAAATATCTCGAAAAGGGTTAAGTTTAGCGTAGGGTGTTTCATAGTAAAATAAGTCAGAAATGATGAGTACTCCACGCCCTTAACGGATCTAGCACGACTTTTCCTGTAACCCTGTATATTGACGTGCGTTTTCATTATTTAAGTTAATCTATAAGATCTTCTATTACAAAAAGATGTTATATAATTAATTAAATCCCGTGCCAGTATCGCGGTTTTACACACGCCTACAACTGATCATCTTACTCCTTTACTATCTCTATCTAAAGTAAAAAACCGATTACATACTAAAAAAAGTAAAATGAAAATAAATTTTGAAGAAGCCCTTGCAGACTTGCGTAGTAAAAATCTATCCGAACTCTTGTTTTGTGACGATCCCAATACGATAATTGGTCGACTAATCTACACTATAACTGAAAGACTAAAGGCCCACACTGTTTCATACAACATTCCTTCCAAACAACGTGTAATAAAACCCTGGATAACACCGAGGATTTTACGATGCATAAGAAATCGTAACAAATTACAAAAATCGTAGCAAATGTTTGCTTTAGTGAAGGCATTTTTCCAACCATACTTAAACAGTCAGTCATAACACCTGTGTACAAGGGTGGGGATAGAGATGAAATAAGTAATTACAGACCCATATCAGTGTTACCAGTGTTTTGTAAAATATTAGAAAAATTAATTAACAAAAGACTTATTAATTATTTAGGTAAGTATAACATTCTGTCAGATTCTCAATTTGGTTTTCGTCAAGCAAGATCTACT
>NW_020653750.1:8912587-8954983 GCF_003589595.1 Hyposmocoma kahamanoa | reverse complement strand
ACTCTACACAGTAATAAAACAACATAAAAATTTACTATATAAACCTAGGGTTACAAGCAGAAGAACATATCATAAAATTGCATTAGTACCAGAAATAAAAACTACTGCGGCTAGTAGACAGTACAAATACACTCTTAACAAAGAACTTGATATACTTATACAACAAAATAGTTTATGACTGCAAATTAGCCATTACAAAATGGCTCGAAACTAAGTCGTATGAGGAGCAATTACTACTACACACATCAAAAGTGTCTAGGGATCAAGTGAATATTTTTGAAATAAAAATTATTTAAGCAATGTTTACTAAATCCATTCTTCCAGGACGACTTCTTACTTTAATGCTTATGTTTTATTTAACCGCTTACCCCTATATTTAATTAAAATAAACTAAAATTGATGTTTTTGCAAATTGTGGGAAAAAACTCAAATTAACGGCGTCAAGTCAATGACAAAAAAATGGCGAAAATGATGATTTTGCTCATTTTTATTGTAAAGGTAAGAAAATTAATAATCTGTATTTCCACCATTAACACGAATCACACAATTACAGTGATTTGGCATGCTTAAAATGAGTTCATAAAAATCACTTTGAGGAATGGCCGCCCATGTGTTTTGTAACAAGTAAAAATATTGTTGTAGAGTATGTACGATATGCATACTCGGCACAGCTCTTCTTTGAAGCATATCCCATGCGTGCTCAATTGGATTGAGGTCTGGCGATTGAGCAGGCCACGGCAGAACGTTGATACGAGCTTCGGCAAGAATGCGTGTTACGACTCTAGCCGTGTGTGGACGTGCGTTGTCATGCATTAGTTGAAATGAATCACCCAACTGGCCTCGCAAAGGGATGATAACATCTGAAACAATCCTCTCTGCGTAAACTTGAGCATTGAGGTTACCCCTGATCCAAATGAGATCGGTTCTTCCGCCGATCCAAATACCGGCCCATATCATTATTGTTCCCCCACCATATGGATGAACTTCCTGGCAATATCTCAAACGTTCATGACGTCCAGATGTTCTCCAAACTCGAGTACGTCTTGTATCCGGTCTCATACCGAAGCGGGATTCATCCGAAAAGCACACATAGCGCCAGTCTTCTTCCTCCCAGTTTCTGTGTTCGCGAGCCCATCGTAAACGGGTCCTGCGATTGCAGGGTGCAATAGGTGGAACTCTGAGCGGCCTTCGGGATCGCAGACCCACTTCACGTAAACGATTTCGGATTGTTTGATCGCTTATTAGCAAGCCTGAGGAGCTGTGGAGCCTCGTAACCAACATCATGGCGGTCATGGTACGATTCCGTCGAGCAGTATTTTGGATATACCGGTCCTGTCTGCGAGTCGTGATGCGAGATCGTCCTCCATGTCGCTCGGCCACGCTGCCCGTCATGCGATAGCGCGTCCAGAGGCGACTTATGACGCTCTGTGTAGTGTTAAGAGTGAAAGCCACAGCACGTTGCCTGGAACCAGCTTCCAACATTCCGACGGCTCGCATCATCACTTCTCGGGTTAAATGATGTCGTCTCTCCATAATAATGTAAATTGTTTCGGTTCCGATCCAAATATTGTAATGATTTTGTCAAAACGCTATAACTCATTTTTATACAAAACCACATTGACAATCGATTTTCTTCTTATTATCGAATTTTAAACAATATTCATTATTTAAATGTTAAAACTCACTAAAAAGTATCAACAGCGATACAAAAAAGTTAATATAATTAACCCTAATTGCAGCAATACTCTTAAACGTACTTGATCCCTAGACACTTTTGATGTGTGTAGTTTGAAATAAATAAATAAATATATAAATAAATAAGTAAACATAAAAGCGAGGTATTAGTTAATATAATATTGTCATTAAATTAAATCAAAATAGAACAGAAATATGTGCGCTCACACACACACGCACGCACGCACGCACACGCACCCGCACACACACACACGCACCCGCACACACACACACACACAAACACTCATTTACATGCACACACACACATACACAAACACTTATTTACACACACTTCATGCATATATACACGGACATGCACTCACACAAAGTAACACATAAGTTAATTTTGTCTTAGGTTGTTAAGGTTAATGTATTAGTAAATTATAGATAGTTATAACACCAGCTTAAGAGCAATGTTTAATTATTAATTGTAAAGAAGAGCGATGTTTCCTAACACAGGCCCTATCAAGCTTAAAAGGAAACATCAGCCCCTGAATTATACCATGTACAGTGAAATAATAAAATATTTTTATTTATTTATTTATTTTTATTTATAATAAACTCATTTTAGTAGAAGGACAATAATTTTAATATTTGAAGTCGATTAAAAATTAAAGTCTTAAGGTTTTTAAGTAATCAACATTTTGTAGAAACAAGTAAAATAAAGGAATAAACTATCTTATTCTAGTATTTTTCTACTACATTAATATTACGACTAAGTACTTGTAATCAACAAATACTTGCACAAAACTTATTCTATTTAGAATTTCACTCTGTAAAAAATTGTATAACGTTCAAAAATATGGGTTAGATACCGATCGTTTCATGACAAATCTCGTAACTCGTATGCAATCTTTCTGACATTTGGCAAGTGACGTGCCATGAACTGCCATGACGTCCACTGCACAAATTAGAAAGATTTCTGTAAAGATATAAAAGGATTCGTGGACTTTCAGTAATAATTTTAATAAATTATTTGAAACAAGCACATTGTAAAAGAAAAATGGTAGTATTAGAAGGAGAAGCAGGAGATGCGAAGCAGCAGACCAACGAAGAAGCTGATAAAGAAGAAGTTAAACAACCGTCTCTTCTAACTTTAGAGAGTATCCTTTTATAAAATTACATTGAAATTGTATTGGGCTGTAAACTTCAATATTTACATATTCTTAATCTGTTGCATGAAATTCGTTTTGCCAAATGTGTTCACTATCAATCAACATAACCTATTGTATATTGTAGATAGACATTAAATGAAGTGCATTCTTAGTCTAATTCCTTTAGGATTATTTCTAGGCATCTATTGTACGTGGGTAACTTTAGTTTTTCACTTCTAGGATGATAGTAGACAATAGCTTTTATTGTATCCTGACTTGTTAAGAATAATTAATATGGTATCACTTTCTAACGTCCCAAGTCATTTGAGTTTTATGGATGAACACAAATATAATTTAATTATCAAAAAATTAATTAACCAGCAACTCTGTCCGTTTTAGGAAAAACAACTTGTTATTCAAATGTAGAACACTAGTTTAGTATGTGACGCAATCAAATTGATCTCACCGTTGTAAGGAATCATAAACCTAAATTCCCAACTTTACAGGAAGCGTTTTACAAGACTAAAATGTATACGATTCGCACCTATGATTCGTTTTACATAATACAGTTTGATACATATTCATAATTTTTCATGTTGTACAATTTTATTGCTATGTATACTGCAACTTATTCATCTCGTCTTTTGATATCATAAAAAGTGATTTAAGAAAAAATGTAAACACCTAATTTTGTGACTTAAAACTTGGGAGACAAATTTATTGCAATATTACTTCTGAAAAAAACCCAAAATTTGAAGCATAATATTCTCTGTTTAAATTCATGAACCAGAAAATTATAGTGTTAAATTAAAAGAGGTTAGGTGTGCAATTTCCATAAACTCAAATTACTGAAGCTTAGATTTTAGAAAATAGCACATTTTTTTCTTTTTACTAATCAACCCCTTTCAAAATTTTATCTTTCCTCATAATTATAGGCTGGCATCTGCAATTAAAACAATATTTTGCTTGTGGATGTGTACTGCACTATAAGTTGTGTCAAGAAGGTTGCCTTGTGTGCAGGTTTCAGTACAGAATACGCATTTTTACATACACTCTGCACTCACATTGTTTATTTTGACATGTACAACTTTTATAATATTCATACAAAATAACTTCAGAGTATTTGAGCAGAATTTTTTCTTTTGGTATGCTTGTTACAAATATGAAATAATTTTGTCAACATCAATAAATTTTACTATACTTGTAGTTAGCAAATTATATAAGTTGTAATGAATCCAAAAGTTACTCCTTAAACCCACCTCAGTATTCCGCATCACGAAGGATGCTCAACAGCAGCACGGATTGCGGCATGCCGACTATCAACGCTATCGTGGCTACTGCTCGCGGCGCATCCGACGTTTGCGTAAAGTGCTCAAAATCCCTCAGGTATCATTTGTTTCTCATTACTTTTTAACCCCTCTTCAGCATTATTATTTCCATCTAATGGTCCCCACCATCTGTTTCTCATACATTTTTAACTAACTTTTAAAAAAGGAGGTTCTCAATTTAACTGTATTTTTTTGTGTACACAGTTACTCTGACATATGTGAACTGATTTCAATGATTCCTTTTTATTTGTGTACCTCAGTAGTGCTCCCATTTAAATTTGGAAATATTCCACCTCTAAATTAGGGGATGAATCCGAATTATTGGATTTAACCCACTTTCCATTAACCTATGTCAATAAAACTTGGCAAATAGATGTAATTCCACGAACTTTTGAGGTCGGTTTTTTTTTATAAAAAAAGTTATAATTGTATTCTTACATAGGTACAAGATGTAGCCACTGAAATATTATATTACAGGGCGACAGACGCCACTACCGTCGCCGTGACGTCACAACTACCCACCTGATGGGCGCTAATGCCGAGAATCGCCTACTTTGCGTGCCGCTACTGCAGGCAGAACGCGCATGGGCTCACGCCATGCAGTTGCGTCAGGAAGCCAATACTGAGCCAAGGAAGAAGTTCCACCTTACCTCAAGGTTGAAGAAAGCTTATGCACACGCTCAGACTTTGTTGCAGCTATGCGAGGTAATTGCTAAATTGATTTTGTTAAAAAGCACAATTGAATAGCCCTTTCAATGAACAAAAGTTAAAAGTTATCGTATTTTTAACAAAAAAAGGAGGAAGTTCGCAATTAGACTCTTTTTTTCATGTATGTTACGCGATAAAAAAAAACGCACGGCATTTGTGAAACCACATTGATGATTCTTATCTTGTTGGAAAGAGGGTACCTCAGTGTTGGTCCCATTTAAATTTGAAGAAAATATTCCACCTCTAAAGTTAACAAACTATGAGGGATGAATCCGGTTTCGCGCACTTCCGGTAACCAATTTCAATAAAACTTGGCAAATAGATGCCATTCCACGAACTTTTGAGGTAGTTTTTTAGTACTCTGTACTGAGATTATAAATGTTTGTTTTGTCGATTGTTCGCTAATTATTTATTACTTACAAAATTGTGTATACAAAATCTATATAGGTCCATAAAACTTAAACTATACTATTCTAATTATTGTTTAGCAAAGCGGCGCCTGCGATGCGCGCACGCAACTTGAAGCAGGCGCGTACGCGGCGTGGTTGGGTGGCATTCTATTGGTGGAGTTGCAGCAATGGCGCGCGGCGGCCGAGAGCCTGCAAAGGGCTCAGCTTGTGCTCGATAAGTTGTGTGCTGCATTGCCCGAAGATGAACGGCTCGTCTATAAGCAGAAGGTAACTTCATTCCCATTTCATAATTTACACTTAGATACTTGGGGAAAGAGACTGAAAAGTGTTTTCTTTCTTTTGAAATTGAAGTTACCAAAATAAATAAGATTCTTTAGGTGGAAATTGATGTACCTACTTGTAAATACAACCAATATACCTAGACCAGACCTGGAATAGACCAATGGACCTCTTTACTTATATCAAAACAATTAGTGAAGATAAAATACATTATTGTAGGCATTGGCTTACAAATAAAAAGTCAATGATTGTAGGCATTACAATATACAGGTGTCCCAAAACTCAACGATAACCTGGGAACAGGATGTTGCCTAGTTTGTAACAACTCAAAAAAAATATTTAGAAGATCCGAGTCTTTTTTTGTGATATAAGCATTTTAATGAAAAATGTTTAAAAAGGAAGGCCCTGTATACCATTTTTAAGTACTACAATTACAAATTTGCTAATTTTGCTATTCTAGTTTTTGTAACAGTAACCCAAATAGCCCAGCTAATGAACACAATGCCAAAGTAAGCCCGAATTGCTAAAGCTTCGCCACAAAAAAATATTGTATTTAATTATTTTCTTGAAATTTTTTGCCGATTTTTTTAAGGTAACTTTGACACCGCGTAAAATGTACCTAGACTACCATGGCAACTTCTTACAAAAGTTGGCGCAACTAATCAAGATCCTAAAATGGTATAAAATAAATCTTGGTTTTTCTAAAAAGAGGCCAAGTTAAAAACGTTAAAACGTTACCTTTTCAAAGTGAAAATGGCTTTCAGTGCCTCTAAGGTTAATTTCGGTTTCATATCTTTGTAGTTAGAGTTAAACTGACTGGTAAATATGATTGAGTGAGGCAAACAGTCTCAAAATTCCACATTTCTCGACAGATATAGGAATTTAAATAAAACTAATGAGTAAATTATTATAATTTTATGACTACAGCAAGGCTCAAACTGTTTTCCACCGGCATCAATACATGCACGGCAACGCCTTAAAAATGACCTTTTCATCAATCGTGCATATCATCGTAAATTTATCTGTTGTACAGCTTCCGTGATTCTTAGTCGTAATTCGGCAACGTTTGATATGGGTTTTTAATAAACTTTTTCTTTCAGACTACCCCAGTAAAAAAGTCTAGGGGTTCAAATCTGGAGAACGGGGTGTCAGATCTACAGGAAGACGTGCCACTTAGCATATTGCGGGAAATGTGGTATCAACATGATGGATGTCCTGCTCATTATGCCCGACCAGTAGAATAACTCAATGAAAAGTACGCAGGTCGATGGATGGATGGCGCTTTGGTCCAAGTTTGTGGCCACCTCGTTCTCCAGATTTGAACCCCCTAGACTTCACAAAAAAAATTACTCCGATTTTTATTTTTGGGTCGTTACAAACTAGGCAATATCCTGTTCCTAGGTTATCGTTGAGTTTTGGGGCACCCAGTATAATAAACAAAATAATTCAACGAAGTTTTGTTCCTCGGTTATTATCATTGAGTTTTGGGACACCTGTATAATAAACTAAATAATTCAACGATGTTTACTCACTGGAATGTTGACAGGTTGAAGAACTAAAACCTAGTCTGCGTTATTGCGCGTACAACATTGGCGACCAATCTGCGGCCGGCGACCTCGTTGCTATGCGCGGTCAGGGACTCATCGAGAATTTGGATTCTCTCATGGCTCAAGCTAAGTAAGTATTCTATTCATTAAATGTTGTTTATCATGCCAACCACTTGACTAATGGTTAAAAAAACCACAATTTTATTTTGTCAACAGGGAATCCCGTTCAGGTGTAATGCACGAAGTGGAGTGGCGCGGGCGCCGCGTTACCGTGCGTCCAGAGAAAGTACGTCTCTTCCTTATCGCTCTGCAGGACCTGGACAAATCCGTCGCGGGCGCAGACTCGCCGCAATCCAAGATTGACATCCTCGAAAACATACTTATGGATTGCAAAGACGCCATATCCGCAATCAAAGATGAAATAAAAAATGATCCAAAACTCAAAACCGCATCCGAGACTCAAATGTCCGGCATCAACTACTTGTTATCTTACTTGATGTACTTGCGCTTAATGCGCACCATAGAGAGAAATAATTTACTAGTGCAGCAGGCCGAAGAAGCACGCAAGAACAACATCCAGATAGATGGCAAGAAGGTCCGTCCTCACGACTTGACCCGGTTGTACGAAATCATATTACAGAACTTCACCGAACTGCAGCAGCTGCCTGGATTCGAAAATGATGCAGCATATCAAGAGGAGATAGAGACCCAAATGAAGGCTTATCGCGCATTCCGATGCTATTATATCGCACAAGTTCTCACAGGGCTGAGACGTTTCAGAGAAGCGCTAGCGATGCTGGAAAGGAGTAGCAACTATGCTGCCGAATCCATCTCTAACAAATTAACTGATAAGAAACTGGTTGAAAAGCTGCAAGTTTTGAAGAAAGATATAGAAAGCTGTAAGTTTGAGGTCCACGCAGACTCGGTCCTAGAAGATGACGAGGAGCAAGATGAGGAAACCAAGTACACGTCAAGCGGCAAACCGTACAAGGATAAGAAGCCTTTAGTGGACAGATTGGACGAGTACCGCGAAGACACACAGGTCCTGACTAAAAACCCTAACATATACAAACTGCCCCCACCAATGGAAGCCATTCCGTGCAAGCCGCTGTTCTTCGACCTAGCGTGTAACTTTGTGGAGTTCCCCAACTTAGATGACAAGATAGGTGCCGGCGATAGTAAGAAGCAAGGCGCCGGCATCACCGGCCTCGTCAAAGGATTCTTGGGATGGGGCAAAGGTGACAAATAGAAGACGTTCTCCATGTAAAACTGAATTTATATTATTTTATACATTGTCATTGGAAACAATCTGCAAAATATATGTATCTATATAAGGAAACGTCATATTTTAATTGCGCAACAATTTTATAGAAGCAGTACTGTATGCAATAAACAAATATTTAACAAAAAATTTAAACAAATTAAAAGTAAATTGTTCTATTTAAAGTACAAAAATAGATAAATTTTACATCGTGTAAAACATATTCATTATAATGTAACCTCACACTGTCGTAACACCGATTCTCACAATCACACGTGGAACTTATTATTGCGATATTGTTAGTTAATTATAAACATACAAATACGTGACTATCAATATGATTAACATAACTGACATGTTCATTAACTACGTGAATGAAACAACGTGTTCACCTTTAACTGTAACGTTGAGACGGGCCTTAACTTACATTTTTAAACAATTTACATTTCACTAAATTGCCTGTGAAATGCTATTGGACATTTGGTCTTAAGTTTAAGTCTGCTTTTGTGACTATTTGGATGTATGTACTACATTTACTTTTGAGAACCATTACACTATCTACTTTAAACGTTTTGACAGCATATGTTATTGGAAGTGGATAAAGTCGTTCGTCTCATTAGGTAAATCACGTCACAGTATCGCTATAAAAAATTCGTTCGCTGCTATTGGTCAATGAAAGCTATAACTATTACATAATACAAAACTTTTTATTGCAGTACTTTTGTAACTGTAGCGTCTTTATCACTATTAATTAAACGTATAGGGACCCAGTAGGCATGAAACCCGAAGTTATCAATCACAAAGCGGAGGCATTCCAAAGTATCACAATAATTAGCGAGAAGTACGGCCAACGAGAGTAGACGTAGAATTAAACGTACTGACATTTTTAGTTCCTTTTCGAGTGTAAGCGAATACGTACGCACTCGAACTGTCTTTATTTGGTAGTTTCAAAATTTGTGATAAAAAATCTTCCATTCTACCTTACCAAAGTTTACGTGTCTCTCAAATTATTACCTTGAAAATAATAAATAAAGAAAAGTGTCAATTGGGCATATTTAATTCCAAGCACATATCTTGCTCGATAAATATTAGGTACCGTGAAATTTGCTAAATTTCTAGTACTAGTCTCGTTCGCCTGACCTGTGTTAGTGGGCTGCGAGAGGGGGCCAGTGGGCGGAGTCGTGCGCCCCGACGTCGGTAGGCGCAAGCAGCTGGCCGCAAATGGCGCACGGACACAACTCCGGCAGCGGTCGACCCACGACCAACTCCTGCTGCTTTGCAATGTCCGGCAACAACGCCACCAATTCTGGCAACACCTCGTCCAATTTTGGCCCCATAGCGGCCGCGCAGTGCTCGCGGAATTCCTCCGCGCTAATTATGCTGTCGCGGAAAGCGCGCGAAGCCACTTTGAAGTCCTCGACCGCTGCCGCGCCCCCGAGGGCCGCTGCGAACTTTTTAACCAGCGCGCGGTTCCGCTGCTCGAAATCCGGCGGCGGGATGTACGTGTGTACGGGCGCGGGGAACGTCTGCCCCGCAGAGTTGGTGAACGTCATACCGTCACACGCCGGCCGTGACTTGAACCCGGGCGGCGTGTTGCCATTCGGCATACAGCTCAGAACCTCTTTAGCGCTCCTCGGCAGTGCGTTCGCGCTCTTACTGGACGCAGCAATAGAATTCTTCGACAGAGGCGGGTAATCTTTGGACGTGAAAGAAAAATCTCCATTGCCCCCATTTCTTTTCTTATCCGCATTGACCGCAGACGGTGTTTCTACTATAGTCTTAATTTTGGTGTCGATTTCGATATTAGGGCTGTCGTTCATCATGGCGGCATTGTACGCTTCTTTCATCTGCTGCTTCGTAAACTTTTCAGTTATCCCATTCACGTACGTTACGTTAGTGGGCTCCGAGTTCTCCTTTTTGATGTTGTTTTGCTTCCTTTTCTCTTTTTTAGTTAATTTAGTTTCTGGCGGAGGTATAGGCTGATGTTGGTGCGTAGGTTGGACGATTGGTTGTTGGGGAGCCTTTTTGGGTTTGGGCTTGCTATTGACGGGTAGAGTGGGGAAGTCGGCGACTTGGTTAAAGGCGGGCTCGCGCGGTGGTGGCGGCGGTTCAGGTCTGGCTGGTTTGGACTTGTCCTTGGATTTAGAAACTTTGATCCACTGCGGCGGCGCGGACGGCGTCGACGACGACGACAGCGCTGGGAAAGCTTCAACGTTCAGTGGAACTTTCTTAGGCTGCGAGTTAGCTGAATTGTTATTCTTCAAAGCTTGCATTTCTTGAGTGTTAATCAGGGTAACCTGTAGCCAGAAAATATTTGGGACGTTTTGTATTGAGGAGTAACATCGGAGATACAACGTGTATCCTACAAACAACGGGGGCCTTTAAGATCGCGATACAGAGGCGTATTGAAACATATACCTTATACCATACCAAAAACCATTAGAAAATAAACGAAATGTACCGTGACTGCCACCGTACCGAAACCCAGGTGTACTATCTAAAACAATCTGAAGGGAATCTCTAACTGTGAAACCCAGAGTGCTAAATCGCTGATACACCAATGTAATAACTTTTAACATCGTCAAGATTGAGGAGAGTTTATTATTACCTTAGGGGGCTGAGTTGCGACAGCTCCGATGTTTGGATGGTCGTCTTTAGACGCTGGCCCGAGTGAGGGGAAGTCGTCGTCACTGAGGGGAGCTCGGCGTGGAGGGAGAGTGACGCGGTTGCCGCTTGTCTGCGTCAGCCGAAAGTTACTGGCGCTCGCCGGCTGGCTGTGCACTTGGATCGACACACTGCCTGAGGGCTTTGCTGGAAATTACACCCATAGATTGTAAAATTAATGAATAAAATAATCTTTAGTGCAGATTAAAAAGAAAAAATATTTATGCATAATCTGTTTCAATTAAAAAAAATGTTTATATAATATGAACTAACGCGACGAACAAGTTGTACGCGCGATGGTAAGTTACACGCCTGTCCATAACAGTTGCAGTGCCGCTCAGAGCTTTAAATCGCAATGATCTCAGGGGCACTGCCACTGCGGCCCGTCAACCTGAGACATAAGTAGACAAGTCCCATGTGCCTGTAATTTTATCAGCATGTTTCATTGCACGAAAGATTTAAATCTTTTTTTTTTTTTAATTTTACGTTAAGTTAAAGTATGTTGTATACAGTCAATTCGGGTAACTTTGAACATTTTTTACGTTTTTCTAATAATTTCAAATTTAATTATGTTTCTCAACAATTACTTTATTAACTGAATAGTGTTCTTTTAAGCCCTTTTTTGGTTCTTATAGAAGCAATTTAGTAATTATTCAACAAAACTGTTCTAGATTTGCTCCAAAAGTCACATTCAAAGTTGCCTTGAATTTTGGGTAACTTTGAATAAGATTAGCCTTCGATATGGAAACCGTATATTTTCTAGATATTTTACAGTTTGTGTAAGATTATACGACATATTCATATTTTTTAGATGTGAATCTGTCCAAATATTCCTGACAGTGCGTTCAAAAACGACATTTGACTTGGTATTGCCATAATAAAACGAGACGAACTAATTTAGTTAAAATGAAAAACTTGTTTTTTTTTTAGATTTTTTAATTAATGCGAATAAAAATGAAAATTTTCTGTTTAATAATAAATTCTACGCTTATTTAGCTATCAAACGAGATCAAAATGAATCACCTATAACAATTATTTTAGGCAAAGTAAATACATAACAAAAATCTATTCACCCCACTCCTTGAATAAAATGCCGTCATCAATATAAATACGGCCGCCTTTTCTAGATAACTGTTGCTCTTTTATAATATTCACAATATCGGCTTTATTAACTTGACATGTCTCAACGTTAGAGGGCCAAGACCAACCTCCTAAAAAGCATTTTTGGAGCACTGAGACAGTATTTTCCAAAGGAGTAACTTTTAGAACTCTCCCTGTATACAGACTACCCTCTTCTCTAAAAACACAGTCAAACACATTCAAAGTTACCCAAATTTCTCTGTTTGGTAACGTCGTCAAAATCTAATTCGTTTTACGCGTAAATACAAAACCAAATTAAATTATTCTTTAAAAAAGCGATATATAAACCTCTACTTAAGTGTGGAAACCAAAACTTACCAGTCAATATTCAGATTTATATATTTAATTCCGATTCTAAAACTGAGCAACAAATCACACCAAATTACTTTCGCCAAGAAAAAACCGCGAAAGTTTAAAAAAATACAATTTAACATTACTTTTTTCTTTCATAACTTTCGTTTAACAATTTTGTTCCAATTTACACAGTTTCAATAATAAAAATAAAAGATTGTCATACATAAAATAATTTTTTTAATCTTTTACGCAACTACGTTCAAAGTTACACCACGATTGAAAGTTACCCGAATTGACTGTACTAAATGTTTATTTAAATAAATCATAATACATACAGTTTCTTAGCACAGTGGCGGCAGCAGGCGCGGTTTGGCGCGGGGTGGTGGGAGGTTGCGCGGGGCGGGAGGCGCCGCCTCCGAGAGTAGGGAAATTCTTGTCGTTGCGTTCCAACCTACCAGTGCCTGCGCAAACGCATACTATTAATGTTCTACACTGCAAACTGACTGTTACTTGTCAGTTCTAACACATTCCTACCACTGTCAAAATCAAGTCAAATAGTAGAGGCATGTTATGTCCACAAAGTCTGCAGATATTGTGGAGTACATACGGGTGGAAGCCAATGCTGTCCCGAGAGTCGAGCAGTTGGAGTCCAGCTACAATGTGAATTTTAATTCATTTGTGGTGAGAGTACCAACTCAACATTTGTCGACCTTCATGAAGGAGAAGTTTTGGCCGAAAGGTGTCATGCACCGACGTTTCCAAGGTCTGTTACCGGACGCCCACGTTGCGTTACACGTCGGGGTCCATACGTGTAAATAAATAAATAGTGTTAATTGTGTATGTTAGTCTATAAGGTATGTATTTATGGATCTTTGTACAGATATATTTGTGTATGGTCATAATAAATAAAAAAATATATTATAAAAATATTATATAAGAAAATAATAAGTCAAGTACTCAAACCTGACATAGAAACCCAGTATACTATTGTCATGCAACACGGTTTCCTGTCGTATTTTCAACACACGTCACCAGTTGGGGCCAGGAATGAGTTTCCTGAGGGGTAAAGTAAAGCGACCTGCGTAGGCTCTGTTGGGGCCGGGCTGCAGCAGCATCTGCGTGGGCGCAGCAGCGGAGAGGCGCGGAAACTGCTCGTCACTGCGCGTATCAATGCGCGGCGCGGGCGGCGGCGGTGGCGGCGGGCTGGGCGGCTCTTCCACACGCTCCCTACAATAACAACTTCACCTCATCTTACTGTGTATAAAATGTCCTGTAAACGATCAAATAATTGCCTCGGTGCCGGTGGCCGAACGGTTACCTTGCCGGACTGTCACGCAGAGGTCCCAGGTTCGATTCCCGGGCCGGGAGAAATATTTGTATGGCCTACATTTATTTCTTTCGCGAGTTTGGGTGTAATTTGTGGTAGTTTATGAGTGTGTCCATGGCACCCGTGACACAGGGTTTCCCTAGTGCAGGGCTATGTTGAGCGTGTTCGTTATTATTATTATTATTTTATCTATCTATCTATGATTACAAAGAGAGTTTAGCAGGAAAGTACGCTATCAACCTTTAAAAAAAATGTCACATGCGTTTGTCAAACAGTCTACGTGATGGAAACTTGATTGACAGCGTTTTTAACAAAGTAAATTGAACGTATGCTGGCATATTTGTTACACAGAACGTCTGCTGTCGCCTAAAGGCTGAGTCTAAGGGTCTAGTCTCGTTCTCCGTTCGAAACAATTACTGTCAAATAAATAATACTCGATCACATTAAAACAAAATGTCAAGTACGAAGCTTCATTCACATCAGAATCTGAATCTCAGAATATGACGCATGTTATTAAATTGGTCGAGTCTTACTTATTTGACCAACAATATCTAAACCACAAGGATTGTCAAAGTTGTTTTATCGTTTGCGGCATTGTTTGAAGATAATTTGTAGTTTGAAGGGTAAATTTACCAAATGCGCAGATACACTTACGAGCAAAGGAGAATGGGCAAAATGGACCTGGGAGCGGCCACTTCAAAAACTACTTTCAATCAATAGATATCATTAATACGATCAAAAAATATTATGGGCACCAATACGTAAGTCATCAAGTTTTCGAAATATCTTGAATAATGTTTATTTTTTAATGTAGATACTTAATATTTGAACTTCTGTCTGGAATTTTGTTTGTGTGGTGTGTATGTTAAAAATGATTACCCAAATGGTGTCTTAAGTTTAAAAGGGTTCTGTGAGCTGTGGAATTATGACACAATTTTGGAATCTGGTCCAGTATTTCTTGTTATAATATTTTTTAGGGAATATAAAAGATATGAAATAAAATAAAATATATTGTTTCAAAACTCATTTACTTCGTCTATTATCACTTCATCTAAATATGATGCTGGAAGATTAAGAGCTCCTTGGTGCCGTGCCCACCCTAAATACCATACAATCGACATGACGTGAGCACAGCAACCCAAGGTCCGTCTACCAGTAAGGCACGTACAATAGTGTTGTATTATGCGCGCTCTTCCAACGCCTTCCCTATTTACTACTATATATACATAATATACTCGTGCTCTGGTGTGTCTTGATTGAATACGTCCTCTCAAAAGATAGCAATCTCCAGTTACATGCATTTGCGGAATATCTATAGATTCATCTTCCATAACTTCTATAAAGTACACTCCATCTCGTAAGTGCTCGCTACAATACGACCGAGCAAGCTTTATTTGATAACTACCTAAAGCAAACAGTATTAAATCTCTTTCTTCTAATTGTGGAAAATCATTTATAGTTAAATAATCAGCTGATATAGAAACAAAGCTCACACGGTGCCTATTTAAATTGTTATTAATGACGTAGTCGGCCAGTAAGTTGTCTACATTAATTTTCAAATGAATTTCATTTAATATATCATTTGCGTAAGGTCCATCGGTAAAAGGTTCCCGAAAAGCATTAAGAATGGCTGCGGCATTTTTAAAATCTTGGAACATGTGTGGTACGGCCCTATTAAAATACTTCTGCCGTAACAATTTAAAATCTCTTTTAAGACGCCCGTTAATGGCTTCAATTACCCATCGACAAATTGTAACAAGCCGCGACTTGTTTGCTTGACTAGTTGAGAGCTGCGTTTCATTGTTTTGCTTTGACGCTGGCATATGAGCTGTGTAACCACAAGATTCAATAACTGGTAATGAATCCCTAAAACCCCTGTCCAAGATAAATACATCCCCTGCTTTAAAAAACCAATGAAATACCGAGTCTTCTGACATTAATTGTGTCATAATAGTTGAGTCAGATGTTGTTGCCGCAAAAGGTCCAACTACGTCAATTATGTATCCGTCACTACACGTAATAATAAATGGTTTTAGCAAGTTTTGAAACTTATGTAAGCTGTATGTAAGACGTTGGAATGAAAAATTAGAACTCTTTTGTATATAAATGTACGTGCCATCAAATATAAAGATTAATCTTCTATCTTCTTCAGATTCTGGATTCCCAAAAATAGCATTAGGTATTAAAAGGTTTCTCCTCTCTACTTCTCCTCTCGTAATATGGTCAATTCCGAGGTGACGCGTTACAAAATCGTTGCTTAAACATTCTCTTGATTGTGTTAATAAGCGCTCAAAGGTGCGTCGACATATATTAAAAAGATCAGACAGTTTTGTATTTGACTCTCCCGTTCTTAGCTTACTAAGGTAGATGCCCAGAGCAACTTTAGGTCGTTTACACCTTTGAGTCAATAAAGGTGTCTCTTCTATAATTTGTTGAAACTGCGCCGGTGTAACTCCAGTCCAGAAAAATAATTCATCAGCATCAATATTTTCGATATTTTCGAAATTAAAATGTGCAGACTTTTGTAAAGATCTCTTAACCATTTCAAATACATCCGTGACTTGTTCTATGGTAAATGAATTTAATAAAATAGGCGAACCAATTAATATCTCCCAATGGTTTGATCGTATATGTTCTGGGCATATTCTAGCCTCGTCAGGTATGTATATATTGTGATCACAAAAAACTTTAGTTTTAATGCGATGTGGAATCCTCAAGTGCGTTTCTGATTCACATCCCGGAAACAAACAACGTGAAGCAGTGTTTGGCAGACGGTAATAATTAGGTATAGAAACATGGCTAGTTTAGGTCCCGGCGGCATGACTCCACAAAGCATTGTTTTATTTTATAGAAATATCCAGTAGACAAAGGAATATTTGTCAAAAATGTAACACGTGTTCATTTATTACTTGGACAATTGTATTGGTCATAACTTTTTTTACACACAAAATACGACTCTGACTCCATACTAAGTATTGTTTGTCGTAACATAAAGAATTATAAAAACTATGTTTTTGAAGTGGCCGCTTCCAGGTCCAAGGCCCTTGTATTTTGCCCATTCTCCTTTCAATCCAAGGTTAAATTCTAAGCTTAATACCATGAAAGAACACTGGCCTGCAATTTACCAGGACCTGTCTACGACAACACGCCTCCGTGTCTATTTAGCCGCCAAGAAGCCGTAAATTTGGTACGCGGGTGCCACGGACACACACATAAACAGTCACAAATTACACCCAAAATCACGAAAGAAATAAATGTAGGGCATACATAGGTCAATGAGGGCATACAAATATTTCTCCCGGCTCGGGAATTGAACTTGGAACCTCTGCGTAGCAGTCCGGCATGGTAACCGTTCGGCCACGGAGGCAGTTACTTGTTACAAGTTTAGAAGGGCGGTCGATACCTGGGCGTTCGCTGCACTACGGCAGCGGAGTGCGGTGTGATGTTGAACTCAAGCTCGAGCGTGCGCGCCTGCCGTGCTGCACCGCGATTCAGACCACGGCCGTGTACTGTCGCCTTGTGAGCTGCAATCCGTCAGATCAACACGTCAGCCTATACAAGTGTAATCAGTAAACCAGTCATTAGCAACATTTCTTGCCATAGATACGGAAACATAAACAGTCCATGGCAAGTATAGGTGCCAGAGACTCAATTTGCCATCCAACTTAGCGGTGACATTTGTCCAAACAAGGATTATTGGCTGCGTATTGAGTAGATAAGTCGCTAAAAAGAAAAAGCATCTATCATAATAGCAACGACTGCCGATGAGCAATCATAGTGAAGACAATTTCTATTGCTTAACTGCAAATACACTGTGCCCCTTAATGATAATTACGTCTGGTGCTTTTCTTGGTACAAACTGTGACACCAAAAATGATCTTTGATCTACAAATATTTAGAATAAAATTAAACCTATATTTACAATATTATATTTCCATTTGTCAAAATATTACAAATTAAAAAAATTCTACAAGAAGCAAAATTATGACATACTTTAACAGTTGAAATCAGAGTTATATTGACAAATTTAATTGGAACAACAAAACACTACGGCTAGCAACGTCGCACCATGTGTTTGTATCCGCGACGTATCTAAACGTGTCAAATGTCCATCTCGAAAAAAGTTTGGTTTGTGACTTTCTTTGAGATCGTTTCCTCAAATATGTTTTCGTGTTTATTTAATTTTTCCATTGTCTATCATTTTCAGTCAAAAATTAAAAAGACAAAACTATGAATCACCATGGATATTTGTCGCATGGATAAATATCGGATAATTATTAGAAAATTAACACTTTGATCATTTCGAACCCTGGTTTAAATGCTCGGCCTGTATTAAATGGATAAAATTTTATCTTTGTGCCAAAAATGGTGATTGAACATGAACATCAAATTCATATAGTCCCTAATTTCAGTGTTGCTATGGGCTTTCCCTAGCTTACTTTCCATTAATTTCTGTTCCCTGCTTGAAATATCTGTTATACAATGTGCTTTTGCGTTAGCATAGCTCCATTAACTTTTATGGCAAAATGATGTACCAAGATAATACAAATAATGTAATGGTGCAAACCTTTGAGATCTATTTCAGTCCTAAACACCGCCGTAAGCTGATTGCTAGCGCACTCTCCTTCTTCGCAAAGGAAATGCTCGGTGCGAAAATGATGCGCCAACGCCGAGTAGGATGCGTAGTAGAGGTTGCGGCCGTCCGCATCACACAGATGGCAGTAGAGATGTTCCTTCCGCAAGTGTCGGTACAATTCGTCCGCATCCATGAATCTTTCCTCGCAAAACTCGCATAGTGGATGACCTCTACAATATAGAAATAGAAAAAATAAATAAATGACATTGCTTATTTTAAGGAAGTCCTATGTTAAATTATGTACTAGTACTAGAATAAAATGCATTACATGTGCTGACACAATATAACATGTGTTCATTTATTCTTATTATATAAATTCAACGTGTATACATAATTAAGTAAAGTTCTACTGTATTTAATATTATTGTCCCAATATTTACTGTATATCTTGAAAAACTGTAAACATAAAGTTTAACAAAGAAATTTGAAAATGTAATCAATCAATCTAAAATTAAAATGCTACAATGTCATAGTATAGGCTTCATTATGGTAATAAAAACTATTAGAGAGGAGTAATACATTATAGCAAACTGGAATTTATATGGAATATACCACAGTATGCATAGTGTTAGATAATTTACAACCTCGTTATCAAATAAACTAACAACTCTTAATTAATATGTACATAGATGACGTTTAATGTTTCTATTAATAGTTGTCATTTAGAAACCATACAAGTCAAAATAATATGATCTTCACTCGGTTACAACTATAATAGTAATTATGAGGTGCCAAACAACCATGCCAATTGCCTGGTCTCAAACTAGGGTATTCCCAGTACTATGAGTACCAGAGCAACGAAATTCCATCTGGGGCACTACCCAGATCACCCAGACCAGAAACAATTTAAAAAAGTTAACTTGCCAATTAGGTCCTACCGGGAACCAAACCCGGGACCTCATCCAGCGCCCACAGTATAAAACGTTGGGCCACCAAAGTTGTTAACTATATAACACTTGGAATGATATTGATACAAAGATTTTGTGTAGACTGAAGGAATGAATGAAATTTTAAATAACTTTATCTATGAAGATTTACCTTCAGGTAAAGTGTTCCTTTGTTAAATAAAAAAAAAGTGCTGGGCGGCATTTGGGAAGCTTAACCACATCTTCAGGTCGTCAATCCCATAAAGCCTAAAAACTAAGACATTTAACCAGTGCGTTCTACCAGTTAAGTCCTATGCAGTCCAAATGTGGACATAAACAACAGGCCTGGTCCACAAATTCAAGGTCGCTCAGCGTGCGATGGAGCGAGCTATAGTTGGGGTTTGTCTGATGGACCCAATCCCTAACGAGGTCATACACCAGAGAACTAAAGTGACGGACATAGCTCGCAAAATCAGTAAGCTTAAGTGGCAGTGGGCCGGGCATGTCTGCAGGAGGGTTGATCGGCGATGGAGCAGATTTGTTCTGGAATGTAGACCACGTCAAGGAAAACGTAGTGTGGAACGCCCTGCGGCAAGATAGACGAACGACCTGACCAAGGTGGCCGGCAGTGGCTAGATGCGGGCGGCACAAGACCGGGAAAGTTGGCGTGCTCTAGGGGAGGCTTATGACCAGCAGTGGATGCGTATAAGCTAATGATGAATTGTTAAACAAAAAAAATGTATGTCATATATGGGTATATAGTACCCATACTAAATATAATCTACTAATACAGCAACATGTTTCATAGAATACTGAGTCACCACTTTCTAATATAAACTCAATGGTTTATTCGTTTAAAGCAGCCTTTCCCAAAGTGGGCGATAACGCACCCTTGTGGGCGCAGAAGGCCTAAGGTAAGAGACCCAGAAAAAAATGGGAGCGTTTTGGGGGAGATTTGTAATTTCATCTAGGAAGACTCTTAGATACCGACTGACCTCTCGACTCTCGACTACAACTTGTGAACATACTGAAACATAACTTCGTACAATATCTCTTTGTTAATTGCTCAAAAAGGCAAACCACACAACATCGTAGAAGTTAATTAATTACGGAGTTAATTTTGCCAGCAATAAAGGAAGTAATAACTACTGTGCTTCATAAACCGGCCGCAGAGATTATCCGAAAAATTCCTTTGAGTAATAATTCTGTGCAAAGACGAATTGATGAAATGGCTGAAAACATTGGAAAATCATTGTGCAATCATGTGAAGACTAGTCAATTCTCAATTCAGTTCGATGAGTCCACTTTACCAACTAATGAAACATTGTTGCTGTCTTACGTGAGATTTATTAAAGATAAGAAAATATGTGAAAAACTATTGTTTGCTCGAAATTTAGAGACCGATACAAAAGGCGAAACCATATTCAATACATTGGAAAAGTTTTGTGATGATAAAGAAATTCCCTTGAAAAATATTATATCAGTTGCTACGGATGGCGCTCCGGCTATGACAGGGTGCCATAAAGGCTTCATAGCATACTTAAAAATAAAATTTCAGATGTCCTTGCTGTACACTGTGTTATTCATAGACAACATTTGGTTGCTAGAAATTTAAGTGCACTGCAATATGTCATCAAAGCAGTCAATAAAATCCGTAACAGCTCTTTGATAGATTATTTCATCAGCTTTGTGTTACTAATGACGAAGATTTCTACTGTTTGTTGTTTCATAGTGAAGTTCATTGGCTATCAAGAGGCAATTGTCTGACTCGATTTTACAACCTGTTGGACTCTGTGATAGAGTTGTTGGAAACTAAAGATACAGAATTGCGCAACAAGCTCATTACATCAAAGAATGATATCGCTTACATGACAGACCTGTATAAATTGTTCAACATCATGAATGTCCAACTGCAAGGCGATGAACTAAATTTAATTAAAACAAAAAATGTCATTGCTGCTTTCGCAGCCAAACTGCTTCTACACAAAAAGAATATGGGCAGACGTGAGTTTCACAATTTTCCGAATTTATCAGTATCCAGCAGTAACGACGACTTGTTTGCTACTGTCAACATTTGGAAAACCTCCACATTGACTTCACCGAATGATACCAGGACATTTTGAACTTTGAATACCAGACTGGGTGTTGGATCCGTTTTCAAATGTCAACACAGCAATATCATATCCCATCGTCATATTTGTGTGAACATGGTTTTATTGCTGTGACAACGCTGCTTACTAAAATGAGAAATCATTTGCATGTTACCGAATGTGGTGATTGCGGCTGTTCTTGAGTAAATTGGAACCTGATATCAACAAACTTATTGAACAGCATCAGATTCATCCTTCACATTAGTTTTTATATTAGAATCGATTATGTTTGTTTTATTTTGAATAAAAGATACTGAGATCTGTCTGAATACTATAAAGTTGCGTTTCAATAATCATTCTCATTGGCAGGTGCAGCCCGTAAGAGTTAACTTGAGACCTGAGCGCCGTTGTGTACTACCTACTGCGCTCAGTTCTCAAGTTAACTCTTGCGGGTTATAGTAAAAGTCTCGTTTAGAATGAATGTTTAATCTCCACTAATATCGCTCACAATAATTTATTTCATTTGAAGTTATAGTGGTTTTTAAGTAGGTGAAAAAATGGGGGCGCTAAAAAAGAATTTATTCTCAAAGTGGGCAGTAGACAAAATAAGTTTGGGAACCCCTGGTTTAAAGTATTCAATAAACACTATCAGCAGGTAGGTCTTAGCTTTGATTTGAATGGTAGCTTTTATAATGCGTTCTTTATTTTCAACTTGTTTATTTAAGGTTAAAGTTCCTCAGGCTCATGTCCTGCTATTACTGTGTTATGTTTGTTATGATAACATTAGTGACTAACATTGTTGTTTGTGGTACTTACCATATAACTGTTATATCATATATTTGAGTACCTGATAGTGCAGATTTCACTATACAATATCTCTTGGTTGGATTGGTGGAAATTCGTAAATGGCATTAGATTACTCATATTTAAGTATACTATAATTGTATTATTTGTCTGTGAATTTTCCTAAAATGTATAAATAAATAATAATAAATAATCTCTTGATTGTATTGGCATATGCTAACAGTTAAAAAAGAATATACACATACTGGCGCATTTAGAGGAACATTGGTTAAATCCTCAAAATAATGCAGTGTGTTTACAAAAGTCTAGTTGGCTATTTTATTTTTTATTTCAAGTATAATTTGCAAATAAAAAATTTGTCAAATTTCTTTTGTTTCATTAATTTGTTTTAATTTACTACTACTAATACTGGGTGTATTGAGTGGTTTGAGGTTGACTTTGGGTTCTTGTTTTAAATTTCATAAGCTTGAAATACTTTTTTTTTCTAGTTCAAAAAATATATTTATTAAGTTTAATCAATGTTTGACTTTACAATTTTTAAATTTGCAGCTGTTTTGATTTATCAAAAAATGTACAAAAAAAAAATTTTTGGTTAATGTTGATTTTTTAAATTAAGTTTGAGTAGAGCTTGTACTAAACCAATGTTAAAAGATGTCAATTTAATTGCTACTTTGTCTTGTTTATTTGAATATAAACATTACTATTTTAATATCACACTTTTTTGTTAAGCTAAATGCGATGTTGTGTGTATATACATTTTCTTTTTTTTAAAAGAAATAAATAGTGGATAGTAGCAATAACTGAATACTGAGTATTGTAGGCAAAATATAGAAAAAACAAGCATAAAACATATTCCTATAATTAAGTACCTATAATTTTAAGGACCAGAAATAAGCTAATCCTTACATACCAATGATAACAAAAAGTATAGCAATAACTAATTCACACCCCAGACAAAACAGTGGTATGAGGAACTAAAATTTTTCTCTTAATTATCGTAAACATTTTTTGACATTGTTTGCTATCATGAGTACAATCACAAGATGAAATACTAATAGATACAAAAGGATAAAATACACCTGTGAGAAGTGTCGTCAGGATCGCCTTTCCGCCGATGATGGGCCAGCTCTTGACGAGTGTAGCACTTCCTCTCACTCGTGAATATCTACCATTTTAATACAAAAAACTGATAAACTAGTAACATTTCTGCAACTATCAAATAACAATAAGTTAAGTAACAACTAATAATCATGTACAAAATAAAAAAATCCTCACCCTCAAATGTTTAACACAGAGATCGCAAAAAAATCTCTCATGAATTTTCCGCATGTGGTCACTGAGCATACTAAATGTCCTGAATGGTGGTTGTTTCTCACACAACTTGCAACGGTTCTCCAAAAGTTTTTCATATGCATTTTTTATCTCTTCGTTGTAGAACCCAATTTTAAACTGTCTCTCAAACAGTTTATCTGTAAACACTCTGTTTCGAAGCTCTTTGTATGGCTCGATGGACTCCGTGAACACAACCTGGATATCAAAAAATTTAACAATTACAAAGCTGTAGTCTGCATCTGCATAAAGCAAGGAATTTGAAAAACTAATTACTTTTAAATAAAAGGGAACATACATTGCATAATATATAGTAAACTAAGTAAGTAGTCAGTGCGAGAGGAAATAACAATAAAGTACAATTCCATTTAACAGGTTTTTACAGTGTGCTTACTCTCGAGAGATTCTGTCTGCATATAGGACACTCGTTTCGGAGGCACAGCACTCGCATTCGCGTAGAACACTCGAAACATACGGGATGATCACACTCTCCTATCGAATAATACACGACATTCTTGAAACACAACACGCAAGTGTTGTTATCATTCGATTGGGATTCTGCCATGGTTTCCGCCTGAACGAAGTACTTCTGCAAAAATGGCACAAACTTAACAAACACGGATTTACAGTGATATTAAAATAAAGATATTTAGTGGAAATAAACACTCAACGGCACCTACGTAAGAGAAAAGGAAGGACGAACGAAAATTTCTCGGCGCTGATATGACACATGGTTGATAGAGATGTACGAGTGCACATATCAAAACCTGTATCAGTATTAGTATTTCATGATATAAAGTAGCTGTGAATTATTTCGTAAGAAGCTTTGGCATGCATGTGTTAGTCTATGGAGCATGGACCCACAGTGAATTCCAATATTTTTACACATTTTGTAAAGGAATTTAAATGACAAACATCATCCGTGAAACATTAAAAAGAACTGTACGTCTAAAATTACTATGTAGAAGGTCTGTGTATAATTTTTTTTTTCTATTATGTTATTAATGTTCGTGTTTACAAACTTTTCAAACGAATATTACATTAATGATGGATATTCATCCAACTCAACAATGGTCTAATTACAAAGAACAAACTGTTTAATATCTCTCTCTAAATCTTTTTTGAAGAATCTGTATTACAAGTTCCAAATGCATTTATTGTTTGATCAATGTAACGATTTCAACTGTAACTTGTTTACACATGAAATAAAGACATTTGTCCATTTTGAATTCATTGTATTACAATCATTACAACTAACTAGAGGTATGCAACGAGTCAAACTTCTATGTGTAAAAGACTTGTACCAAATTCGTATGGTGATCAATACTTTATTCTCAGAAAAATGTAAGCATCCTCAACTTTTAGCCAGATATAACCTTGAAATAAAGAGCTTAGCAGAATAATAAACAAAATCATTGTGACCTACATTTTTTTGCAGATTGAAAACAAAAATGTGATAGAAATAGTTAAATAATATGTCACCTCTTTGTATTTTTCATAAACAATTAAGCAACACTACAATACTAAATAAAGTCCAAAAAGCATCAACACCGTTCAAACAATTTAACCAAAAAATATATACACATATAAACCATTCCGTTTTATGTTACATATTAAAAGTCTAGCCTGTAGGGCTAGCACGACAAGAATAACAATATCTCACGCTTTATGTTGCTCTCGCGTTAGTCGCGCTCTGTCGTGCAAGTCCTACTAGTTAAATTTTACATTTATTTTAGTACCACTAACAAAACAATTATTTTGTTGCAATTTAAATACTGTGGCTTTCGTATAATGTCATCTCAAATATTGAATTATGTTGATTTGAAGTTTTCAACGCTCTGTACATACAACATGAAATGACCACAAGAAATGAACCTGAAATATAAAATAACAGATACAAGAATATGGAACAGATTGATAGCCCTAATTTCCATCATAGCAAAAACGCAAATTATTTTCAAACATTATTCATAGCAAAAGCGCTAGTGTAGTAGATAAATTCTGAATAGCATCTGCGATGCGATTCAAAACAATTTCAAAACTTTTTGCAAATATGTGTGACAGTGGTAGCAGATCTTCTAAACTGCAGTAGGGTAGTGTCTAGTGTCTTTTTCTATAATACTAATAAATTCCGAAATCAGTTAAAAAAGGAATGGCAAAAGTATTGCCAAGTAATTTTTAAAAAAGCAAATTCACCTAAAAACAGCAATGAGTGATTTTAGTGCCCATAAAACGCAAACTAAGCTGACATTATGATACGTATAAGATAAAAGCAAATATATGTAGATAACAAAATAAAAGTTTAAACTGACGATGA
This sequence comes from Hyposmocoma kahamanoa, assembly GCF_003589595.1. Classification (NCBI taxonomy): domain Eukaryota; kingdom Metazoa; phylum Arthropoda; class Insecta; order Lepidoptera; family Cosmopterigidae; genus Hyposmocoma; species Hyposmocoma kahamanoa. Next base: position 8,929,155 of record NW_020653750.1, on the reverse strand, counting down.
TTATCTTTATCACTTAATAAAGAGCATACAAAAATCAATGGAACATGAAGGGGAACTACCAAAATGCTTATGACACTATCAAAGAAAATATTATTTTATTTTCATTAACATAAATAAATGCATTCACTGATTTTTTGACAAGCTTAAGCAAAACGAATTGCAGTATTACTTGGAATAAAGTGGTCACACATATAGTGACGGTTTGAAGTTTGAAAATAATGTTTGAAATAGAAATCGTTTTTGGGAATAATGATTTTAACGTTAATATAGATATGTGCAGTTAATTATTGTGGGTAATAAATGTTTTCTATAACTGTGCTGTGAATGAATACTATAATCATGTATTTTGAGGTAAGTTTTAACTAATCTTTGTTGTATTTTGCATACGTGAATATATACGCATTTAGTTTTCGTGTACACTATCTCATTTAGATCGAAAATACTCCGGAGCACATACGTAGGGCTCGTCGGACGGAGGTGGTGAAAAAGGAGTCGCCAAAAGAAGAAACGCCTCGGCTGGTATTGGCCCCGTTTTCAAGACCTCCTCAAGTTGTCTTCGAAAATGTTTTAATTGGGACCACTTGTGAGAGAGATTTGGAGATTTTCAACCCTTCAAAGCAGTTGCAACGGGTAAGATAAATTGTAAGGCTTCCCTATGATATTTTTTTTATATTTCAAACTAGATGTATGAATATATGAATAATAATATAAATGGAGGCAGCAGCGCTAGTTTATACTAAAGTTTGGATAACATTAATAGTGCCATTGGGGGATTAAATTTTAAATCTAAATCACAAGCTAAATATTGTAGATAACGTTGGGACGAACCCTGCCCCCTGGTGTAATAATACATTTGCCGGGAGAATGGCTGACTCTGGATCCAGAAATGTGCTATAGCCTTAGTATGTCATGGACTCCAATGCAGCCTACTGCTCTTCGAGAGACTATTCGCTTCACTGATGACAAACGTGGCCGGTTTGATGTCATTGTCGTGCTCAAGTCAACTATGGTAAGATTGTGATTTTAAGAAACATTTACATTTTGAATTATTTATGAATTGCATAATCTCAAAGAGTTTACATTTGATAGATATTAAAAGTAATGTAATTGAAATAAAATATCTCTGGTAAACTTTAATTTAATGTGCATTGAAAAATTCAACATTTGATTCTTGTAAAGTAAAAATCATGAAAATATTATTATTTCTTGTGATAAAATAATTACTTATTTGACCTTCATCTCACCTGATGGAAAGTGACGATTAGGTTGACAATGCAGCATGCACACCTAAATAATGCCTATTCACTCTTGAAAAGGCCTGTGGTTATAATACCATATTTCAAATATATTACAATTGTAACCATGTATTATATACATAAATAAATGGTAATGATTTTTTGTCAGTAAAGTAATATTCAGCATAACACACATTTACTATTAATTACAGAATGTCAAGGGGAAAAACCAATCCAAAAGCTTTAAAATATCGCCAGGTAAAATTAAAAAGAAATCTGCTAAGAGGTCCCCTGTGGCCATTTGCAAAAAGAAAGCTGAAATAATATACAAAACTACAAATATAAAAAAGACTGTTAATGTTGTTCAGTCCACTCATTATAATGTTCTGAAAACATCAAATAAAGAAAATGTGGCAAATTTCAATGATTACTCTATGAACTCTGGACATGTTAAGTGTCCATTTGATTCACCAAGCAGCATTGACTTTAATTTTGACACATCTGAAGTATTTTCAAACATTAGAAAAACTAAAACTGAAAACATTCTCTATAACACATACGATAAATCATATAATTCTGTGAACCAACTTCCTGTACCGATACCTCAAAATGTGCTGAAGCCTAATAACAAACAAATAAACAATGACTCTGCTACAGACTTATTTGACAATCTAACTTTTACACCTCTGAAAGTTTTAAATGAGAAGAGCGAAAAGTTAGATAAAGGACCTAGGATCATTCTTAGCATTAATTCGGAGAGTGATTTGGATGATAGTCTGGACATGAAGACTACAAATAAAGAAAATAAAACACATGCTATAATTTGCGTTTCATCTGCTCAACAAAACACTTATTCGACTGTAAATTATCAAACCAATGCACAAATAGACAATCAGTACATAGAAACACCAGTCTTACAGAACAAGAAAATTCCTAACACTTCATCTCCAAAGGAACTTAATAGCCCAAATTTCTCAATAAATACAGACTTTTCACGTATTAGCGAATTATCTTTTGTTCCTCAAAGATTTTCTACAGAAAGAAAAATATTTCCAAAGGTTAATGTTGAACCTGCTGAAATTTTTGATGATCTGAATTTCAGGCCTAACTCAGATACTTATACTAAAGATTCTCCCAATACTCCAATGGAAATTGAGCAGATGCGTTTTGAAAATAGACCACCACATTACTTCCTGAAAGATCAACCTAAGATATGCAGGCAGGCTCTTTTCAGAGACAGTCATTACAAGGATCTTTACGATAAAGTTAACTTCCAGTCTTCTGAGAACAGTGCTTGGCCTAGTGATCTCAAACCTGATATCAAATCTCCTCCGCATTCAGTTACTCCACCGCTGCAATCAATTCCTGAAGAGAGCACACAATACTCAGACACTCAAGTCTTCGATAAAACTGATAAACAAATGGCCACATTTACCATCAACCGCACATTTGATAAACTACCAGATAGACCCTCTCTGTCTACTAGTCGTAGACAAACGTGGTCAAAAAAGGACGTTAGAGCTGAACCAGAGCTTTGGAAGGTCCCAACTTCAGTTCCTAAAAAATGCTTAAAACCCAAAGGGAGCATTAATTCTAAGGCATCTCTGGGTGGCAAAATATCTATTACGCTTGAGGGTAATAAGAGCGTAAACCAAAATGTAAGTTTGAACCAACTGGGAAATATTTACTCTCAATCTACCACAGTGGATCCATTCCTTTCGGCTACTTATTTCTATGATGAAGAAGCAGTTCAAAAGTTGGAAAAGGACTTTATGAAATGGCTAAATTGTATATTGACGCCTCCTGCAGACCTAGACAGTAACGTAGAACAGAAAGTAGACGTAGGAAAGGCATGGTTAGAAAACAGAAATAAGGACGTGCCAGCAGCGCCAACAAGAGAACAAGTGTCTAATGCGTACCACAACAGCCATCGATTAGAGAGTCTTCGGAGAGCTGCAAGGGCACTTTTGATGAGTCCAGAAATTGTAGTGGTCTTCAAGAAACTCACTGCTCAGATAGAAAAGAAATTAATCGCCGTCAGATCTGACAAAAATCTTCACTTGGATGTTGGGTTGCAGAAAACTATATTGGAATTGCTTCTTTGTTATAACCCTCTGTGGCTCCGTATAGGACTGGAAGTCATTTACGGACTGGTATTACCTCTCAGGTCTAATAGTGATATCGAGGGATTGACAACATTTATTGTACAAAGAATGTTTAAAAATCCTTTCCTCAAAAACAAAAATTCAAAATCTGGTGTACCAAACATGCTGCTACCAGCTTACATGGAAGCCATTAAAAAGTTTACTCTGAAGAAATTTTTCATGCTCGTTTTTTTTCTAGACCAGGCTAAGCAGAGGAAATTAATACCTCACGATCCGTGTCTTTTCTGCAGAAATGCTATTTGTAAAGAAAGTAGAGAAATAATAATACGTTTCACGAGAGAATTGATCTCGGGTATAGGAGACATTACTAAACATTTGCGTCCGCTTGGCTACGTTGTCAGTCACAAACAATCTTATTTGGACGAATACAAATATGCAGTCCATAATATTGCGTTAGATATCAGAGACGGCGTTCGCTTGACGAAAGTCATGGAAATAATCCTAATGAAAAATGGCCTCCTGAACCAATTGCGCACACCTCCAATTTCAAGACTTCAAAAAATTCACAACATTCAAGTTGCAATGAACGCTTTGAAAGAAACTAATTTTATGATCAACGGAGATATATCAGCGCAAGATATAGCGGATGGTCATCGAGAAAAGACCCTATCACTATTATGGCAATTAATCCATGTATTCCGAGCTCCACTGTTTGTGAAAGCTGCTACGCTCATTCAAACGTGGTGGAGGAAAAAATATGAAATAATTGTAGGAAAACGGAAGGAGGAAGAAATGATAAAACAGAAATTGAACAATGCTGCAAGTGTGATCCAGTGTTGGTGGCGTCGAATTCAATACAATCGTTTGGTCGAATGGCAAATGAAGCAAATTGTCACAGCGACGATAATAGTCCAGAAATACTGCAGAATGTGGATCAATCGAACGCGATTCCGAAAGTGGAAGACTTCTGTGCTAAAAATAGAGGAATGGTGTCGATCAGTAAAACTAAAGAAAGCCGCCAAGGATCAGTTACAGATGCTGAGATTGCAAAGAGAAGAATTAAAACAGAAATCTGTCACTATTATACAGAGCCACATCAGACGTTGGTTGTGTGTAAAACAGTACAAAGCAAAGGTGCAGAAAATTGTTCTACTTCAGAGTATCACTCGTTGCGTCCTGGTTAGAAAATGGTATCTGCAACTTCGAAAATCAGTAGTGTACGTTCAAAGAATATACAGGGCTAAGTTGCTAATGAAAGCAGAAATGCAGACGTTCTCAAAAAAACTAAATAGCGTTATTGTACTACAGTCCTATTACAAAATGATGAAACAGCGAAAGTCATTCATGAAACTGAAAGAATCTGTAAAAGTTATTGAAGAACACTATAAGGCTTTGTTAAAGATGAGGGAACAGCAAAAGAAATATACAGAGTTAAAGAAGCACACTCTTACTTTACAATCGCGTTATAGAGGACGTCAGTGCCGACGGGAATTTCTCAGACAAAAACTGTTAATTATAAAATTGCAGCAACGCATCAAAGCTTACCTTCAAATGAAGAGAGAAGAACAGAACTTCTTGAATCTTAAACATGCTGTCGTTAGTCTACAAAGACGCACAAGATCGTATTTAGAAATGAAGCGTTTGCGAGAAGCCTACATTAAGCAAAGGAATTCTGCTGTTCTGATCCAACAACATTTGCGGGCGTATAGAATTGGAAGAGCTCAAAGAAAAATGTATTTACAAATACGATTTGCAGCTATTGTTGTGCAAACACGTTACAGAAACTTGTTACTGATGCGTCAAGAAAAGTCAGCTTTCTTGAATTTAAAAAAAGCAGCTTTGGTACTACAGAGAAGATATAGGGCGCTAAATATGATGAGACTTGCTTCAGAAAGTTATCAAAAATTAAGATCCGCAACCTTAACAGTGCAGAGAAGATTTAGAGCACAAATGAAAATGAGGCATGAAAAGACTCATTACTTAAAATTTAAATCAGCGTCTATAGTGATTCAGAAAGCGTATAGAGCCTACTTGTTAGGTAAACAAGAAAAGCAACGTTTTATGAAAATGAAAGAAGCATCCATAATTATTCAAAATTGGTTTCGAAACTGTAAAATTGCGAAACAATTCAAACAAGAATATCTTCAATCTAAACAGGCTTGCGTGACAATACAGAGGGTGTATAGAGCTTACATCATAGGGAGACAACAACAACAAGAATACATCAAAATTAGAACTGCCACAGTGTGTATTCAGAGATATTATAGGTCGTACGTAGAGATGAAAATTGTTAGAAATCAATTCATTCAACTAAAAACCGCCACTGTAACCATTCAGAGACATTTCAGGTCACACCTGGTAACTAAAAAACAACATGATGAATACCAAAAGATTCGGTCTGCCGCTCAGACAATACAGAAATTTTATAGACTAAATAGAGAAATGAAAATAATGAAACAAAAGTACTATGAACTGAAGAAAACCGCTATTATTGTACAGCGGAAGTATAGAAGCATACTTGTTATGAGAGCTGAAAGAGCGGAATATCAAGCACTGCGGAATTCCGTAATTACAATACAGCAGAGATTTAGAGCGTTACTTGCAATGCAGCGACAAAGACAAACCTACGCGAAGTTGCGTGCTGCAATAATTACTATTCAAACTAGGTACAGAGCACAACGTCTAATGAGAAAAGAGAGACAGAAGTACATTTTGATATCAAAAGCGTCAACAACCATTCAGACATTTTATAGGGCTTACGTGACAGGCAAAATTCAAAGGGAAAATTACCAGACATTGAAAAAGTCTATAATAAGATTACAGCAGAGATATAGGGCATTACTTGCGATGAGAAAAGAGAGGAAATCATTCTTAACCGTATATAAAGCTGCTATTAGTATTCAAAGAAGGTTCAGAGCGCAAAAACTTATGTTGAAAGAGAAGTCTAAATATCAAAAGGTTCTTAATGCTACTATAACTATTCAGAGGGGTTACAGAGCTTACAAAGAGGGAGAAACGCAACGGGCTAAATTTATGAGGATGAGAAGTGCTGCCATATTTATCCAAACTTGGTTTAGATCCGTTGAAGAAACTAAAAGAATTAGAGATGAATATCGGCAACTTAGAAAGGCAGTCTTATTCACTCAAAGACGTTTCAGAGCGAATGTGCTGACTCGTGAGATACGACGAGAAAATGCTGTTAAAAAAATACAGTCATGGTACAGATCAATACAAAAGCGAAATTATTGTCGCCATCAATTCTTGGAACTGAAGAAAAGTGCTGTTACGGTACAATCCATATTCCGAATGTTTCTGCAACGTAAACGGTTTCTTTCTTTGAAAAATGCAGCTTTAACTATACAAATGCATTATCATGTGTATAAATTAAGCAAAGCCCAAAGAGTAAAGTACGTCCAACTGAGATTGGCAATAATAAAGTTGCAGTCTCTCGTCAGATCATACATAGAAAGAAAGCGTTATCTTGCAATTCGATCCGCTGTCATAGCAATACAGGCTGCGTTTAGATTAAATAAAGAAAGGCAACAGACGAAAGAACGTAGAGAAAGAGCGGCCATTTGTATTCAGAAGAATTTCAGACGATATGTAAAACAATCGTGGTATCTTAAATATCGCGAGCAAGTTTTGTATATACAGAGAATATGGAGAAGTAAACTAGTGACACGATTGATTCGTTGTGAATTTGTACAAAAGAGAAGGATAATAATACAGTTGCAAGCCGCTATCAGAGGGTATTTGGTTCGACGCTATATTCAATGCAAAAGGCAGGAGATAGAGAAACTAAGACAAGAACAAAAACGACATAATGCTGCTTCTGTTATTCAGGTATGTCGTATTTTATTGAAGGAAAAATCGACAATGTTTTTTTTTATTTTCTTGCGTCTCATGTAATTATTGTCAATTTGTAGGCTTATTATCGCGGTCACAAAATTCGCAGTGTTGTGATTACTGATAGACGAGTGACAGAGATAAGACGCAGGTGGCGCGAAGGGGCACTCAAGTCGACGCAGGAGAGTTTGAAGGAGCGCAACGAGGAAGCCATGGAGGTTCTTCGGAATTTCTCTGATATTTTTACTGTTATCAAAGCTTTCCGGTCTCTTGGTGAGTTAACAAAAATATGGAAATTTTTCTATATATAGTGACCGGTGTTCTACGCAGGGGATTTTCGTATATTCTCAGTACAGACTACCTGCTAAAAAAATCGACCTGAAAAGTTCGTGGAATTATTATTATTATTATTGGAATTATACTTATTTGCCATATTTTATTGAAATCGGTTACCAGAAAGTAAGCGAAACCGGATTCATATCCTAGTTTGCCAGCCTTACAGGTGGAATATTTTCTTCAAATTTAAATAAGACCTCTATTGAGGTATGCTCAAAGTTGCGAACAAAAAAAGAATCAAAATCGGTTCACAAATTTATGAATTGACAACTCCTCTTTTTTTGAAGTCGGTTAAAAGTAATCGACATTGCATCTTTACAGAATTATTGACAGAAGTATTCCCAATGATGTACACCAGCAATGCACCGTCCATTGTTCGTCGTGTTTACATCTACATGTCCACCGCAAATAGATCTATCTCCAGCATTGAAGTGTTGAAATCGGCTGCAGCCGTATTGGTAAATCTGACTCGATATCGTATTACTGGACCTAAGATATATTCCGTAAGTAATTTCTTGTATTTTACACAAAATACTTTTTAATGGTTGAACTCCATTGTTAGCGCTGTATTCATACTAAACGTATATGAGGTCAGCACGCTTCAGTATCAGCGGCACACTTGTGTAGCCACACGGACCAGGGGGTCTATTCTCGTTCTCCGTCCGAAACAATTACTGTCAAATAAGTAATACTCGACCAGCTTAAAAGACGCATGATGCGAATGAAGTATTGGGCCAATCCAGTAGGTACCGCTTAATCTGTGCTACTAGGCGCGTAAAAATGTTATTGCGACCGGAAACAATATCCCCTGTTTGCTAAAGCATCGATGATATGCTGTTGAGGGTTTGAGGATTGCGTGGTGTGCGTGCTTACAAAATGTAGGTGATACATCAGCAAAATGCGAAGGCGTGCTGAATTGGAGTTTCTTTTATGAGATTAGTTCTTTATTAAATGCTTATAAACTTCGTTCTAAAAGATGGCACGTGGCAGCCCCTTACCAGTTTTTATTTTTGTTGGGCTAATCCTTATACTTCGACACTATTCCTTAACAATACTAACCTACGTTATTAATTTTTACAATTCCTTTCTAGAGAGAAAATATTCTGCCAATTCTAAGATTCATGCGTCGTTTTAGTAACAGTCAGACGTACTTGTTCTGCATTATGTGCACTTATCTATGGCTGTTCTCCAAGTACGACGAAGTTAAAGAGGTGAGTTATATGATTATTTTTATTCGAATTTTGGTTCAAATTGGAAATTTACTAAAATTCGTCAATCAAAGGGCAAATTATGCATGCATAATTTTTTCAAAACCAATTGTACCTACTTGATATGCTCACGTTTGCTGACAGTAAAAAAGTAACGTGGATGTTGCGTACATAGTAACCCTTTCTTTTTTGGTCCTAATGTAGGACAATATAACGTTAACTTCGTCTTTTTCTAGGATTTAACACAATTCTTTAAAGAGCCAGACAATTTAAAAATGCTGTCGACAATCAAAAGCGACGTTGAAAGAGCAAAACGAATGGCGAGCAACTCCAGAAACAAGTTTCATACGCCACAAGTATCAAAGTTTGTCTCTCATACAAAGAAACTTGATATGAACTACAGTGTTTGTTCAAATTTAAGCCTTTGTTCTAATAGAGGTGATTGTTTAGTCCTGCCTGCATTGGAGCCCGACTATGGCATCACAAGGGATGACAAACCTAAGTACTTTCAGGATACCTATCAAGCTATAACTTGCCTATATAACACCTACGACTTATGAATTCTTAGTAGTGAAAGATATTTTTGACTTAGTTTAGAATAGCATTACTATACTAATTGATATCACATAATAGTAGGTAAGTACTATAATTTTTTAATACAAGTTAATATGTTTTTTAATGTAACCTAATGTAATTTGATATATATGTAATTTTTATTATTGTTATCATATAGTTAATTTTAAAATTACAATAACTTTCTTATCTTTTTCTTACATTTTTGTTTTCTTAGACTCGGCGTCCTGTCCATAGACAGACTTGCACGTACCATAAAACGACTAAAATAAATTAATAATCTGTGGTCACGTCTACATTATCTATGGAATTTGACAAGCAGTGAACATTGAGGTTATGTTTATTATTGGCGGAAATCTTGATGTTCTCAAGAAAGTAATCCAAAACATGATGGACGAGTTCGTTAACTACTTGCTATTACTATTAGTGATACTACCAGTTGTTTTGTTTATTAATTTGTGGGCTGGTATCGGCTGGGAGCTTTTTGTAAATAACTGAAAAGAATTCAATGAAGATTTCAAGTCATTCCATATAATTACGTAAAATGGCTCTGCTGGGGACAAGACTTTCCAAATGAAGAGCATTCATTGAAATAGGGACTCAAACTCTAAACACCAGGATTGCAGTAAAGCTGCTATTTGGTCAATAGAGTTTTATATCTTTAGTTACTTATACAAAGAGAATTATATCGAGAAGATTCCGTATTTTTAGGATTATTAAATTTTAAGTCACTCCAATGTGTAGGCATTTGTTAAGATTTTAGCTTTATGTTTGAATTATGTTAATTTTGTGTTGACTTTAATATGTAGTAATACATTGTATAGCTTAATAAATTTGTGTCCAAAATAAAATACTTCATAATGATACAAATATTTTATTACTTTGTCCTAAGTTTCATAATTTAGATGTTGATACATGTACATTAAAACTACATTTTACAAAGTCTTGTGTTTAAAAAAACTATTTTCTAGATCTCGCTATGTACTCGCTACTTTACAAATAACCAGGGTTATTTGTAAAGTAGTGACAACCTCGCCGCAAAACTATATTACAAACATCATAAACAACAACTTTTGTTCCGTGACTTTTAGTAATTCTTTAGGTTTTACCATCATACATAAACTAATATATTGAAATAGATAGCTCTAAACGGTAATGACTCTGTGTAGGACGGGGACTTGTCGCGATATACACTTGCACATTTGAACTTACTACCAAATAGACCTAATAAGTGTCAGATAGTACTACAAAAACTTCAAAAGTTTATTTTTGGTAAATTTATTATGTTCTGTAAAAAGTCATGGAACAAAAGTTGTTGTTTACGATGTTAGACATATACTTCTGCATGGTTGTTAGTATTTTAAAAATAACCCTGAATAACTACAAAAAGTTTCCAATATCTATTAGATGAATATATCTAGAAATGTAAGGCAAATTTCAAAAAAAAATTACTTAAGTTACTATCACACATCTGGTATAGTACAGTCAGTGTTAAAACAACTACGTGAACAGCTCAAACTCTCCAAAATTATCTAAGAAACAAATTCATTTAACCAACCTTATTGTATATGATAAAGAATAAGTACTTTATGTGCTGACTGTACATAAACCAATGAAAAAATTAATTAACTTTCATAGAATATTTCATATTATATTATATTTAAATTGATTACTATAAAATTATAGATTTGGGCATTTCGTGATATGCGTGATAATTCATGAAATTACATATTGTTTAGCTGCTAACACTTTATGGATATCTTGTCTGAAATAAAGATTTTGATTTGATTTGATTTGTTATATCATGATGCGCTGAATTAAATGAATGATGAATAATGAAGTGCCCTCTTCTATAATTGGTTGACTACATAATAATATTATTTCAGCACAGAGATTCTTTGGTCATAATATTTCTTCATAATCAAGTCAACTAAAAGAAATAATGTACAGTCAACAGCACATCAAGCTACACATTGACGTATTTTGTTCCGTTGCACTCGAGGCGATTTTCGAACAAAAACGTGTAGTCTGATGCGCTATTGTCCGTACAACAACATTCTTTCATTACTTTTCCTTTAGCGTTGGTGATTCATAAATTATCAACAAATTAAATAACAGCTAAACATCTCCGCACATATACCTACAACATTTAATAATTAAAATTGAATTACAGCATTTAAATTTCACTAGAGAGTAACAACTCCTCCATGCCCATGTGGCCGCGATGTCTCCACACCCTGTATCTTGCGATATCTTTTCTTGTTACCATGCCTACGACCTGTAAAAAATCATAGAGATATAATTTGAATTGGTTGACAAACATTCAAGTTCTTTATGTAGATAATCGTTACCCAGTATGCTTTGTCATAAAAAGTTTTAAAATATAGACAATTGTCATTCCTAATTATCAGCATTCTAAAGAATCGATATATTGAGAACTCAAGACTGGGCAATATATGCCTGGTTAAATTAGGTTTTTTGTTCTAGTGAGTAAGGAGTTGCTCAGTAACTGGAACTTATTAGGCTTATTCTTGTTTATCATATCAGCATCATAATCTTAGATAAAGGTTCAATATTTCAATTCTCGCCTCGCCCAACCTCGTCAATCTAAGATCATAAAGATGCGCTAGAATTTTGCCATACAAATTTCAATCTCCTTCTCGCCTTGTCTGGTCACGCCGCGCCTCGCCGATGAAAAGTACCTTTAACAGCCGTAAAAACTGAGGAAAAAACTGAGCAACACACAATCTCCTACCTCATTAACGTCATTGACTATAGGCAGGTGCCGCAGACCAAGCGCGCGGAACAGCCGAAATAGCCGCGGTAGCGAGGCGCGGTGGGGCAGCGTGTATGGCGAGGGGTTCATGAATGGACGCAGGTCTATCATGCACGTTTTCTCCCAATCTAAAATCTGGAGCTGTGGACGAAAATAAATTCGCGTGTACTGCAAACTGCGCTACGCGGCATAAACTTCAGTATACCATAATGTACGAGATTTAATCAGTAAAAAAGTCTAATCTAAGTTACGATATGAAATAAAAAATAGCGTTACAGCATTGACAAAGAAAACAACAATATTTGATACAATTTTTTTTATTAAAAAAAAAACGCCAAATGTTCGTGGAATTACACCTATTTGCCAAGTGTTATTGAAATTGCGCGAAACCGGATTCATCCCCTAATTTGCCACCCGTTGAGGTGGAATATTTCCTTGAAATTTAAATGGGACTAATACTGAGGCACCCTCTTTCCAATAAAAAAAGAATTATCAAAATCGGTTCTTAGATTATCGCGTAACATACATCCTAAAAAAATGCAGTCGAATTGAGAACCTCCTCCTTTTTTGAAGTCGGTTAAAAGTTTATGACTAATCAATATCTAATCTTGATTTCTCTCCAACACTCTCTTCCATTCGGTCAACAATCTCGCTAACTATGTCACAAACAGATCACACTGCGGCGGTGCTATGCGAGTACGGAGTTGAGGAGTGTGGTCGCGCGGGGAATGGGCGAGTATCGGTACAGTTGCGTCAGTGAGGGCACAGTCGCTAAGAGGGGTACACTGTGTCGCCTGTTACAGTAATCATTCGGTACTTTTAATCTAAGGATCTTTTCCACGAAGTTTCACACAGCCATCCCGACGTCAGAATGGCTGGCCACTTAATTTCTCTAATATATTCATTAACGCAAAAGTAGCAAATAGGTAGTAAATATTGCGCCCAGTTTGATTTGTATATCTCGTTTGGTCCAGCCATCCTGACGACACTCTTATTCCTTAAAACATTTAGGCGCCGCGCAAACGTGTGTCTTGTGTCGGCAGCCGGCAACTAGAAGCGAACATTCTATTTCCATACAACTAATATGAAATTGACACAGGCGCCGGTTGCAGCAACCGCAATTATATCAAGATAGAATATTTGCTTATAGCAAGACACGCAAGTTTACGCGGCGCCTTAAGATATATTTCTTCGCAATTCCAGTGGCTTAAAAACTTAAGACGTTATCCTAATGTGTGTATGGGACTTGGTTGCTTCAACTTCTCTTCCAGACTTGCTTCAACTTCACTTGGATAAGGTGTGAAAATTCACTATTTGCAAGCCGAAATAATCGAACTTACCTGATCGATAGAGGGGTATCGTGGATAACCTTCTCTGAACATGTTCATATCGACTTTGATGTTCGACCACGTCGTGTTCGCGTTCTCGTTGTACAATTTCTTTTGTAATAGAACTATTAACTGCGAGCGAAGTATGAGACCTCTGAGGCGTTTGTACGTTGTTACTTCGGCCTAAAAATTCAGCCAAAACATCGAAGAATTACAATAATACACAAATAATAATTTAAAAATACACAAATATGCAAGAAGGTGTGTGCGGTAGTCATATAATAATATCAGGTAATTTTTATATTAAGTATAATACATAAATATTCATTGCATACCCTTTTTATTTGGCTACTGTACTGTGTACATCCGTCCGGACATGTCCGACTTTTTCACGTTTTATCCGGATTTTGTCCAGATTTATTATGTCTAGATTTTAAAAATTTTCAGAATAAAAAGTAAAAAATATAAATTTTTTGCCGACTCTCACTTACTGCGCTGGATAATAACACGTTTTTATCATTAGCAACTATAATAAATATTAAAAATAATAACAAAAAAAGAAAACAAAAGATACTTGTCCCGTCGCGCGGTTTTACCTCCTTGCATAATAATATGGTTAAATTTGAATAAAACTCGATATACGACAAAAATTACGTAACCCAAGCGCTTACCCATCTCTGCTGCCGCGCGAGAGACAATTTTGACTTTATTTTGTTACTAAAAAGTCCGGATTTTCTTGAAAATGTCTGTCAGAACTGCCTAAACAAATTTCGGAATGGTAAACCTCACTTAATACTTACATCATCAGTAGCCGGCGGGTCGACAATCGGGAATCCATTATACGTGGTAACTTTTAATATCTCCACAATATGGCCGACGTTCTCAACTGTACGCAATGTGAACACTGGGTGCGACATTACTTCGGAGGCGTAAATGTTGTGAGTTAAGGGTGGTGGCTCCCAAGGTAAGATGGGTACGGCTGCTAGTTGTATGTATGTATCGTAGATACCCTGAGGAACATAGGGCACATGTTTTAAGCACGTTTGCAACGAAATGAATACATATACTCTTATCGCCACCTTGCATTTTTATTCTTAAGAGTTGATACAACCGCGATTCCGCATAACAGTGAATGTGTTTAACCAATCACTTTGGAAAAAATATATAGTAAAATTGAGGATATACACTGATTAGTATGTGGTGTGAAAACACGATTAGGTACTACAAAATTTTCACGATAGAAAAAAACACAAATTTACCTCGAAATTTTACAAGAAAACCGCTGTATTAAAAAAAAATACTAAGTATATGCAATGCGATACTTTAGGGATGAAAAGGTGTAAGAGCCAAACTACAAAGTTTGCAAGGGCAAGTGAAAAACATTTCTTTATAAATGATTATAATGAAGCTATAAAGCATATAACCTTTTTAAATTTTATACCTATTTTTGCGTGAAGACTTAATTTTTTGACGAAAAATATTTCTACGACCAAACAGATGGAAAGAGCTAGAACATTAATAATAAATTGAAAAAATTGGCTTTTACGCCTTTTCGTCACCGAAGTATCGTTACTTTTTATCAATCAAACTTCGATGAAGCCTTTTGATTTTTTATCATAAGTGACGGGACGAACAAGTCATGCGCCTGATGGTAAGCAACACGCCTGTCCATAGTAATTTTAGTACCATTTAGAGTTTTAAATCGTTAAGATCTGAAGTGCACTGCTACTACGCCCGTCAACCTGAGGCATAAGTTAACAAGTCCCATATGCCTGTAATTTCATAAGAACTCTTACCCTTCAAGACCGGAACGCAGTAACGCTCACATTGCTGCTTGGCGGTAGAAATAGATAAGGTGGCAGTACTATCCTTGACGAACTCTTTCACAAGGAACTCTACTGCTATTAAAAATGCAAGGTGACTCGAATTATGTGTCCGGGAGTGTAGCCAATGACCCGTTTTACCCTCACTATTTCAGAGCAGACCTGCGACTATAAGGCTCAATTTATATTGCGCCGGAACGGAATGGCGAATTTTTGTATATTGTATATAGCGTAATGAACTTTATGGTCAATTGTGTAAAGTACAAACTAGATACGAGCCAAAAATCACGTCGCGCGTCTTTCGAGGAATTATGCATCCTCGAGAATGCTCGCGCATTTGCAAAAATTCCGCAGCTGCTAACGGCGACTCTTGGCGAATCTGCGGGAAATGGTGCGAAGGCAGGCGCAGTGTGACGTCAAACGTCGACGAAATACTACAACCTCAAGGCGCGGTCGTCGGTCGCTGGAATGCTCAAGTATTCTAGCGACAGGCGAAATTGACGCTTCCATTCATTTAACTGCCTCCGTGACCGAACGGGTACCATACCTGGCATGACTGCCACGCAGGGGTCCCAGGTTCGATTTCCGGGTCGGGAGAAATATTTGTATGGCCTACATTTATTTCATTTGTGGTTGCCTATGAGTGTGTCCATGCACCCGCGAGACAGGGTTTCCCTAGTGTGGAGCTATGATGAGTGTGTGCGTTATTATTATCCCGTTCCGCCGCAATGTAAATTAAGTTAACATACTTTATTGCACTTTAGTATATTATTAGATACCTCATTGAAGAAATCCCCTATCCATTTAGCGACGATCAGCGTAGTGATAATCGGCAGAGCGTTGGATATCTGACCAGTGGTCTCAATTATTATAACAGTCAAGGAAATGGTCATCCGGACCACGCCGCCAAGCTGGGCCGCTGCGCCTATCAGGGCGTATTTCTCTACGCTTATTGTCTGAAACAAGTAGCTTGTCATAAACTATAATAAAACGGACATAGGTACTTATTCCAGTAGACTCAATAGTCAATAGTTGTCAATATTGCTCTTTATAAGTAGAATAGATGTTGAAATCATTTTAAGTACATTTATTTATGAGCCAGCAGGGCATAACAAAAATTACTTATATACTAATTACATTAAATTATTATTAAATGAAAGTATAATTATATACTATATGTTTACATAATCTGTATATTATAATAGTAAATATGGAAGCTCGTAACTTCGACAAGTTTCTATATTACCTGGTTATTATAATAAGTATCTATTACATTTACATTGTAATGAAATCTTTACAATACACAGATAATAACTTAACTGCCTCCGCGGCCGAACG
>NW_020653750.1:8883585-8902587 GCF_003589595.1 Hyposmocoma kahamanoa | reverse complement strand
TATGCATTAAGCAAAATATCCTGTCTCTAATATTTAAATTTGCCCATGGCCGTGAGCCGCACTTCAGTTTATCTGTTATATATATGTGGCAATCAGTGATCTACAACTCTATATAAATCAATGATCTTGGAGTACTCAATTATTAATTAATATTACGTAAAAATATATTTTACACATTTTTATATAATTAAATAAATAACGTATTAATACCGCACCTATATCAAGGATTAATACACTAAATGACTCACCTTACTCGAAACACAGCTAGCTTGTAATTGATGTGGTTCCACAGGGCTCCCATTATGCCGCCGATAGCGCCAAAAATCATAAATACAGGGAGTTCATACACTTGGAACGGGAATGGCTCCATTTTACCTAAGTTTAACAATCCTGAAAATTCGAATATTTTCAATCGCATGGCTGTTAATATACCTCACTACAATGCAGCCCGCGAGCTCCCCTCATCCGTCGCGAACGTCGCAAACTAACGATTAAAGTTCCATAATAAAAGTTACGGAAACAGATATGAATATGTGTGCGGAATTTTTCACAAAAAATCTCCAAATTATGTACCTGTTGTTGTACAAATTATGTAAGAAAATCACCATATTTCTGCCGATAAAACTCTTATTACGTTCATAGCTTTTATGTTCACGTGCAGAAAGACAGTGATTTTCTTACCATAGCTATATAAATTAAACACTTTTTGCTCAAAATGTCACTTATGTACTTTAAACAGATGATATCTCTTAGAAATTCTGCATTAAAGAAAATACTACAATATACATATATTTTGTCATGATAAAAATTACGTGACGATCAGACTATTTGAAATAAAAATAAATAAAAATATATTTCAAAACATTGAACTACATTTACCAGGATAGCTTAACTCTCCCGGATGTCCGTGATAAGTAGACAATGCGAAATTCAACGTAAATGTCGATACAACAGTCCCGAAAAATATGCGCCATGTTAAAGCTTGATTCCAAAAACTTGTGCCTTCCTCTAGTGAAAATAATACGCCACCTAAAACATGAACATCTTAATAAAACAAAAATTTGTGTTTTTGTTAAATGCGTCCTAGGCTCTCAGCGACCCAAGACGTTTGTGACGATTAGTGTCTAACTAGACAGTAGCCCGCAAGAAATCACAATTACAGATGTTAGACGCTTAGTATATCTCAAAAATAAGGAGCCTCCGCTGGCATATGTATCGACTGTGAACTGGCAACCGGTACTATCTCAATTTTGACAACTTTACAAAAAAAATGTTTGCGTCATTTACATAGACACTGGTTTATTAAATAAAAATATGTAGTGTATACATACATGTGTAATAAAAATATTTAAAAACTACGTATTTTTATTTAATAAGCCGATGCTACGTAAATGATGCAAACAATTTTTTTCTTCACCCGTAAACTTATCAAAACTGAGGTAGTACCGATTGCCAGTTCACAGTCGATATTCCAGATGCAGCATGTGCTTGGAAGCTACACAATTTCAGGATCTTTGCCTCCGCAGATTACTCTAAAGCCACTATTCTCACCAATAGGTGCACCAAAAGCCGCTGATACTCCCGCAGCCGCTCCTCCCGATACAAAATCTCGTTTCTCATGATCCTCGCGAAAATACTGGAACACCTTGAAGTCTTTGTTGAACGTTGTACTCTTGCCTTGGGATATACCGGCCGCAACGACTGCGCCGCTGTGAATCATTGGACCTTCCTGTGAGGGAAATAAGTGTAATTTTAGGAATTATTTCGAAATGAATACTCAACAATTGTATTGTTGTCCTCGTCTCTCCATTAGTAGATCCACTATGGTGAGGAGGGGATTTCAGGTCTTCGATAAGTGTGTGATTTTTGCGCATAAAGATTTTTCGTGTTCGATTCCATTATCAGTTCGAGCACATGATTCGAAAAAACGCTACATAACGGACAAGTTCGACTAAAGTCAACGCGTTGCTTGCCATTGCCAATATGATCAACGGCGGACAAACTTTTTTCATTAGGGGCCAGAAAATCTAGAAATTTCAAACTAAAATCGATATCGACGAAGCTGTCAATTAAGTACATTTCCAAAGACTATACTATAATATACACTCCTACTTTGGAAGGAACGTTGGCGGGCAAGAGTAAAGCTAACTCCGGCCCGCGAAGAGCTTCTTTATACCTAAGTATTTTAATCTTTCTTACCTTTCCACCGGCTAAACCGCCAACAACAGCCGTAATAACGCCGATCGTCTTCACGATTAAAGTTTTTATCCGTACTACCCGTGGTATTTTGACACCGTTCAAATAACATTTAACTTGCGGGATACCACTGCCTCCCGCTACTGGCTGGAAAAAGTTAGTTAAAATTCTTTAACAGGTGCTAATTACAAATATACGAAACTTTGGTTAGATTTTTGTTATCTCGTCATATAAAAAGGTTGAACGGAATTCAATGAAATTTGGCAGATAAGTAGTGTTCGATTTGGTTCAGCATCTATCCTACCTATAGTTTTCATTCGTGTCACGCGGATAAAATACGGGACATCCGTCGAGTTCAACCAAGCTCAATTTGATCCGAGGCTGAAATATGGGGGAACCTTAATGTTGCATACAATAAAGTATTACAAAATAAAACCCCTTTGGTACAATTAATTGGTCTACTTTCCCGATAGGTCCACTGCCACTATTCGTCTACTTTCCCTATTGGTCCACTTGTTTTTCCCGATTCGTCTATTTCCCATTTTGTCTACTTTCCTGTTTGGTCTACTTTCCCATTTCGTCTCCTTTCCGGGTCGGTCTACTTTAATGATGCATCTACTCAGATAACCTCAGTACAGAAAACTAAAAAACCGACCACAAAAGCTCGTGAGATTACATATATGTATTTGCCAAGTTTTATTGAAATCGTTTACCGGAAAGTGCGCGAAACCGGATTAATCCCCTAGTTTGCCACCCTTTGAGGGGGAATATTTTCTTTAAATTTAAATGGGACAACTACTGAGGTACCCTTTTTCCAACAAAAAATAATCATCAAAATTGATTTAAAAAATATAGTCGAAATGAAAACTTCTTCCTTTTTTGGAAGTCGGTTAAAAACTGTCTATTTGATTTTGTTTTTTCAAATCATGATTAACGGAAAGCGACCATCATTATCAAAAATATAAAAAATTTATTCCTTGACAATCTGCAATTATGCAATTACAAACTTCTTTGAAAATTTGTAAAACGATTTATTTTCTAATAACTAACATTTTGTTAGTTTACATGCTTAACAGGTGGCCCATTTGGACAAGTGGAATTCGGGAAAGTAGACCGATCTGGAAAGTAAACTAAATGGGAAATAGACGAATCGGGAAAAACAAGTGGACTGATCGGGAAAGTTGACGAAAAGGTAAATAGACGAATCGGGAAAATGGACCATTTGGACAAGTGGACCGATCGGGAAAGTAGACCGATTATACCGAAGGTAATAAAACAATAGACCTTATATACAAATTGATTGATAAACCTAACATTGCTATTTTAAGATTACGCTGATGTCGTTTCAGCCGAGTGTTGTAGATAAGCAAAGCTTACATGACGCCTGTGTACAAATATATAAAATACAAATACAACGCTGGGTGCAATAAATAACACATGTCCGCTCTAATAGTAAAAAATTAACTGCATACCTAAATTGTGTTATCTAAGATTGCCCATTTGTACCGTGGTCAATGCTAACTAAACTTTATAACTCTAACATTATATTTATAAATGTGTATCTAATATTATATTTATACAGGTGTTGTATATGAGTTTACAATTTATGTTCACTTTTAATATTGTACATAATATAAATAATTGGGTGGAAGATTATAGCTATAGCGTATAAGATTTAGTAATTTATCTTTACCAGAGGTATCTAACAATCAGTCCGCCAAAACCCTTTCGCTTCCATTAAAATTACACATATAGCGTGTCCCAGAACTCAACGTCTAGCGAGCACCAGGCGAGAGGCCAAGTTATATTGGTTCTGGTAAAAATTAAATAAAAAATTCATGTCACTTAGTTAAGTGATAATAGGCATATTTTTGAAAATGTCCTAGACCACTTATTTAGGTACTGTCGTCACAAATGTTCAAATCTTGCATTTATTTGTTTTTTAACGTAATCCTAAATAGCCTTACTATTTATCGCAGTTTCAAATCAAACGATGAATGTCGTCAATTTAGTAAAAAAAAGTTTCATTGAATCAAGGTTTAAAAAAATTACGTCACTAACTTCGATACTTCATATTTTTAAAAAGAAGTACTACACTACCTTGGGCATGTTATTTGAAAAGATGGCCCATTTACTCAAGATTTCACAATGGTGCAGTACTTGCCACTTTTCATTCCATAAAAAATATTATTCCTAATTTTTTTGTCAATATTGTCTCACCACTCCCTGAAGGCCGATTGTAACGCACAAGAAATCTTGCGCGAAAACGAATTGAGTTCCCTTTGAACTGAGGAGCATGGTTATCATACTTATGTTGCCAGCGGCGACTTGAATTTAAATGGTAAGTGTAAAGTTGAGCATGCTGTTCATTGGGTATACTAAACGAATTTATGTTCCAAAAATGTTTAATAAAAATAAGATAATCCTGAATATTTACACCCGTGAAATGTTTAATTTCAGTTTGCACTCTCGGTTTCTAGCTAACTACCCTTCTTCTTAGAATTAGGAATGATGTATTTATTAGCAATCTAAATTTAGGGTTTCTGACTATTACTAGAGCTAAAATCCAGTGAAAATTGATTTGTTTGATTGATTGAAAATACTTATCTGTGAATGTTCACATCTCTAGGATAATATTATAAATTGGAGATGATCTCAATTTTTGAAGAACCAACTCCAAAATTCTGCCTGGTACAGTCAAGAGCACGGCAAGCTTGACAATTTGTACTTTGGACCGTTCTTATCATAAGCGGCATAGAGTTAAATTGAAATCTTAAGTGTCAAGCTTGACGTGCTATTGACCCTGTACCTAGCTTCTATGCTGTATCAATACGGCACTGAGTTCTGGCCTCCTTAACGTAACTAACGTAATCGATATTTTTCGTGAAATTGAGTCATTGTCATGAGACATATGTTAAGCGCGAGCAGTGAAACGAATCGGTCTTTTTTATATCTCATTTAGTTTCCGTTTTATTGTTAAGCAAAATTAACGTAATTGACTCGTTTTACTAGCAAAATAAAAATTCAAGTGCCAATATCTCGAAACTTATCAGAATGCAAATATGTTATGTTACTTATGGTTACTATTATTATGTTACAAGAGTTTATATTTTATAAAATTGATTAGCATAAATAGATAGAATCTCACCTCAACATACGCAACAAGTACAGATCCAATAAAAACAATAGCTATATTCGATAACACCCATAACAAGTATGGAATGTATAGTTTATCAATCAATACATATTTGTCTACAGCTGTAAAAATGTTGTTAAGGAAATTGTGACTTAATACATATTCATAGTATATCGTTAAGGTACCTATTTTATCTAACACCAATTAATGTAATTGTAGACTTTAATCAGTACTTATTTCCTTTCGATAAAACTGACTTTAGAATAAAAGACGATGAACAAATATACAGTGTGTTTGTTCAACTGGGACAGTATGGGGAAATCCAAAACCATAGGAGATATAGAAAACCAGTCTTATCATTGTAAGTCAATGTTATCAACCATTAATCTCTTTTTGTGACAACAATTTTGGCATAGCAAATTATTTGGTCAAGTGTGAAATGAATAATAATAAAAATACATACTATATGAAATGAATAAAATTGATTAATTCTTTTTCTTTAATTTTTCAATATACACATTAGTGTTGTTAAAAAAACCTTTTTTTCTGAGGCGAAAAAAAACAATGAAAAAAACATGAAAAGAAGCCATTTTTTTTTCTGGAGTACGTTTTTTTTATAAAAGTATGAAAATAAAAATATGACAATTGACAAATGTATTTTTTTTACTACATTTCCTCTTTTGTTGTTAATATTATTCTTCATAGATAAATTGCTCAAAATAAATGAGTAACATTCACAGTGTTGTCAATTTGTGGCGAATTCCCCAAATTGCAGGGAATTTCAACTCGGCATTTTGTGGGATTGACGCTATGTGGGGAAAATGTGGGGATTCTAACATTGCGACATCTCACGCCAGGACTGGTAGCTGTAAAGGTACTAACTGGGTGATAAATCTTTCATAGTTATCTCATAGATGGCGCTACGACTAAAAAGTCGATGAAAAACCAAATACAAAGACACGACGCAAGCACATAGAAAAATTCGTGAGGTCCGCTGGTTCGTTCCGTGGCTTAGTTGGTATAGCGTCGGCCACGGTAAGCTAGAAGACGTCGGTTCGAATCCGGCCGGATCGAAGGAATTTTTCTAAGTGTTCGACCTTTGTAGTAATAATTATAACAAATTAGTGGAGTAATTTCACAAAAAATAATTGAATATCAATTCAATAAAAATTTTAAAAAGGATACATTTTTTAAGTAATTTATATTTAATATTAGAGAACTCTTCAATAGCAATATCAATAATAAAGGCAATAAGGGCTGTGATCATGCCAATCAATAGCATAATAAACCATCTTGCTATGTCCTTTCTTAGTACAAATGCAAAGCCTCTTTTGCGCTCTTCGTCTAAAAGGAGATGGTTCTCACATGTGTCATAGTCTAAGCTCTGAAAGAGAAAATTATTATATTTATTTCATTGACCTATCAACAAATGGATATCGGGTCGAATAGAAAAACCACGAAAAAAATGTTCGAAGTTAACCATACAAATGTAACGAAATATAAAAAAAACTAAAACATTTAATTTAAATTGTAATGTCATTGCAGTACTGCCTAATTTTGCTTGCAACAATTTAAGGGCCCATAAACACCATATTCAGCTTCTACTGGAAACTTAACAAAATGCACCATATTTAGCAATGACTGAAAATTACTTGAACACAAGAGTAATGGAGTAGCCTTTACCTTTACCTTTACGGAGTACCGATATTCCAACTAAACGTAAACTCAAACATCCGTAATTCCGAAAACCGATTTATAATAAAACTGTTACGCTTTCGAGTAATTTTGATGCTTTTTACAAAGACAAAAATAGCTTCTGTTTTGTAATCTTCCTAAAAAGTGCCCATTTGACATTATGAAAATTCGAGGTAACTATATTTCGTTCAAATGTATTTTATGACTTCTGTCTGTCTGAGTACAACAACATTTTGTTAGTTATTGCTAACGTTTAATAAAAAATCATTTAAGAAATAAGATTAAAATCAAAGCGACTCTATAGTTTCCTTGTTCTAAATATTTCAATCGCTTGTGGTTTAAACAAATTGAAAATGACCAAGAAGTTTATATAAGCTTCTTCAAATTGACGTAATGGGTCTCTTTCCATCTTTTGCGTAAAAAATGTGTAGCAAAAGGAGAGTTAGCTATTTGATTATTTTCTGGGCTTTTGTAATTTATATTTACGATTCATTTATATATAAATTAAATACTATAAAACTGTACAAAATAACACTTTTAAATGACAACTATGATAACACAATATATTGGTTTAGTGAAAATATGATACAAAATCCTGTTTTTACACTTTACTGCAGTAATTTTTACAAGACAATGTTATATGGTACTGCATGATTGACAACCGCGCTGTTAGTCAAACAAACGAAGACTGTTGCGCGATTGACGCTTTGTATACGATTTTAACACCTATAGGTGCGGACACTTTTTAGCGCGAACCTGACGTTCATTTATTGGTAGGTCAATGATTTATTTACACTAATTTATTGGTCTTAATGTACACATAGATAGAGATATACTTTTTCAAATATCAATTATAATTTGTTATGACTTAAGTGACGGCAAATTACTGTCACTAAAACTTTAAGATTAGTTTAAAAAATTTTGATATTTCTCCCAAATTAAACATAATAATACACACTCAGGTATTTTATTTTCCTAAGTAATATATGTTATATATTGTGTATAAATATATTACTTATGTAATAATTTTCCCTCTATCTTGCATATATAATTTTCCATCTATTTCCTATCTGGCACACCATTGCTCGCTTATTACTTTTGCTCTCACTGCCTTACATTGGCTGGAAGACATCTCTTTTAGAGACAACACCTTTAGTCATTTTTTATAGCATTAAATATTTTTGCTAATTGTTTTAAAGATTACTGTTATATATTTAAGGACACATTCATTAATGAAATAATTTCATGTTTGAATGTAAAGATATTATTTACTATTAATAGGTATGCAAAATCTACTAGCATATAACAGATACTATCACATCAGTATTGAGCACTTAATGTATAGCTAATGCTGTTCAACCACAAAGATAACTCACAGTTACAATCATAGATTTAGTATAGGTAGTAAATTTATGGTTACAATAGATTATTTATGATTCAGAGTGGTCAATGTTTCTAAGTAGGTCATCCATTTTACCTCATATTTAGCGGAGAGAATATTCAATGAGCCTGGTTCTATTTTTTGAACTGGCTGTCTGCGTCTGATTCCGTGACTGCCTTGAACATCTTCTTCATCAGAATCCTAGAAAAAAAAACATTTAATTGTGTTATTATTATTTCCTAGAGGCTTGTGCCAGTGTCAGTTTTTCAGGGATAATATAAAAATTATTGTGATCATTGCCAGCGTGTGTGAACATCGTTCTCTTTATGCGTTTGTGGAGTATGATTAACAGTACATTGAGCACATAGTATATACACAATTATAGTCGATAATCATAAAATTTTATTGTTTGTCTATTAGTATGTTAACATTACCTGAAAATTAACTTCTTTGTTGAGCCTTGTGTCGTTGGAAGTGCCAGCTTCGTCATTGCTTATTAGTTGAGCTGTGTCAGATGTAGTTACACTAATATTTTCTTCCACATTATTCGATGAATTACTCATTTTATCTTTTTTGCTTAATTAATTTTTGAAATTTTTCTACACAATAGCATTAAGAACTGATTTTAGTTGATTACATTATTTTTAACATTCATTTTCTCAATTATTATAACTTTACTAACAACAACCGTTTTAGTAAACAAAACTTGGATCATGCTTAAATTCTCTTTGCTTGGATGTGGTTTTCAGTTTCGGAAAATCCACACAAAACAGACAATCCTCTCACACAGAACACTATACTCACAAGAGTAAAGGCCCATTTAGATGGGGAGAGTTTCTCGCACGCTTCGAGACGAAAACTCGTAGGCGATTCTCGTAAGCAATAATCGCCATAAGATTATCGTATCATAATGTTTACATTCAGGCAAGAACTAAAATCTCGCCTACGATTATGTCATACGAGACTCGTAAGCAACTTAATCGCCTCCTCGACTGTTTACACGGAGAAATATGTAGTAAGGAGATTCTTGCTTACGAGTTTTCGACTTGTCTAAACACGATCTCGTATGACATTTTTTCAAGTTCATACGATTATCGTACAAATCGGTTCGAACCGTTTTGAGTGCGAGAATTGCCATTCGAGTTCAGTGATTACTGCGGTATTGACTATGGATATATCGAAATGACGCAAAAATCATTCAAATTTGGAACTGCTGATAATATTAAGTTCATTGCACTGTATAGAAATATAATTTTGATTTATCATTTTTTTTTAAATTATATAACTACTGACACAAACAAAACTGACAATTATGATAAATTTATAGGGCGAGTGAGTGCGTGTGTGAGTGCGTGAGTGACTGAGTGAGTGAGTGAGTGCGTGCGTGCGTGCGTGCGCGCGGGCGTGCGTGCGTGCGTGAGTGGTGAGTGAGTGAGTGAGTGATGACGATGAGTGAGTGAGTGAGGGGTGAGTGAGTCAGTGAGTGGTGAGTGGTGAGTGAGTGAGTGTGGGAGTGGTTAGTGAGTGAGTGAGTTGTGAGTGAGTGGGTGAGTGAGTGAGTGAGTGAGCGAGTGAGTGAGTGAGTGAGTGAGTGAGTGGTGAGTGAGTGAGTGAGTGAGTGGTGAGTGAGTGGGTGAGTGAGTAGGGAGTGAGTGGGGAGTGAGTGGGGAGTGAGTGGGGAGTTAGTAAGGAGTGTTTATTGAAAAGTACATTTACTTGAAAAGTCGTGTCGGCCATCTTGGATTTAGAAATAAATGCTATGTTCGTAATGAGCACCCCCAAATACCTCAAAAACGATACCCAACTTGCCATTATTTGAAAAGTGCGGGCACGACTTTTCATCCTGGATTTAGAAAGGAGTGCCATATTCGTTACGAGAGCACCATAAATACTATATTGCCCACGCTATATTCGACCACAGAGGCACTCACTCACTCACCGTTATTTGAAATTTTTTTTTCGCTCTTGTTCCATTAATTCTTGTCTTAGAAAAGCAGTGATAATCAAAACACCATCGCGCGCTGCACTCGTGGTAGAAACGGCTGGCACAGAAACTCGAAATACGATTTTTGCTTTCGAGTTCTGTTTACACGGAGACGTTATATTGAAAGGCGAGGAGATTATCGCTCACGTGGACGGTCGATAATCGCAAATGTTTAGACGAGGAAAGTTTTTTTATATTCTTTCGATAATCGTATCTTCGAGACGAGAAACTCTCTCCATCTAAATGGGCCTTTACTATTACACATGCAAATCAAATCAGCCATTGCATTTCAATTTATGTTTATTCCGCCGAGGAATACTTACTATTTACCTCTCTTTTACACTAAAGTAAATCTTAACTCAAATGAATATATATACATTAGGTGTACACTGGATTTTGTCAATTAGTATTAAGTACTTTATATTGCAAAGTTTTGGAATGTGCTAATTTCGTCCATATGTGAAAGATTTTTCCAAAGAAAGATATCAAAACTTTTTTTTGTTTAAATTTTTTTGGTTGGTCATTCAAAACTACAAATTCAAGTAAATGTTTGCAAACGTTTTTAGAGTTAGTATTTTATTTTTCTATTACATTTATTTGGTACTATAAATAGCCTAACTTCATTTCTTGACAATGACATTTCAGTGTTGCAATACTTTCAGTGTATTTTTTTGTGCATTGAAAACGTACTTATTTGTAATACCATCTGACAAATGTTTTAACACGATAAAAACATTTGTAGCGATTCGAGAGACGTTAAGAACTATTTAAATAAATTTCTTGTGTTTTTTTTAAATAAACATGTCTTTCAAAACAATTGTGCTGCAGCATTCTGTAGAAAACTTTATATTTCTTCTGTTGTTAATTGTTATATTGTTCTGTATTTTCATGGACTTTTATACTTTAACTGATTTTATTATAAATCTATTTTTAAAAAGTTGCAGTGACAATTTACAGAAAACAAGTGTAGAAGAATAAAAACTAATCAACGATGTTGTTCGAATAAAATTAGCGTCATCCAAATTACATGCACTTTACTCGGCATTTTACTGCAAATTACAAAAATTGGTCAAAAATTGTGTAAGCATTACTTCTAATTTAAGATATAGAACATCACAAGTAGATAATATTTGCATTGATGATAAAAATGATAACGTTATCAACTTATCATTTTATCAGTAAAGCAATGAAAACAAACTTAACACACACAAAAGTAGTAATCAGCGTAGCGTAAACAATAGGAATTACATATGTGTGCGTAGCTTGCTCGTTGGTTGACAATCGCGATGTGATGAATTCTACATCATCGCATGCTGAGTTATATTTTCAATACAATCTTTTAATTTTCATAAAGTTACTTGATTCATTTCTAAATGTTTTCTTTCGTTGTGACCGCCTTTCTGTATTTTAATTTCTAAATATGTGTAATGTGCCGCCGAAGTTCCATTCAGTGTGTCGCCTTTGTTTATCATTCTGTGGCGATAATTGCAGTGATGTTAAACTTCCAATATTCGACCGTGATAAGGATAAATCACGCCTCTCCGAGATGATAATGACATATTTGTCGATAATGGTAAATATTGTTGGATTATTTTTCGCAAGGGCCTCCAGGAAGACGCCGTTTTCTCGTGTGAAAGTTTAGCATAAGCGTACGAGATTGTGGATGCTGATAAGCGCCATTAACTTTCTCGCGGGTGTTGGGTATTTTCGCATTGTGATATCATATTACGGCCCACGCATTGAATGTCGGAGCGTATGACTAATGTGGTTCGTGGAATTGATAGGCAAGCCGTGTGGCAGGCGCGCTGTATCAGCCGCGCTGATAACAAAGCAGCGTTCGGAGATCACGTCGCGCCGCCCGCGCCCGTCCCCGCCGCCGCACTTCCTGGGCTCGCGTCCCACGTTCCACACATGCACCCATCTCAAACTCGGCTCCTGCCTGCTCACCACTCTTATCCACTAATGCTATTTTGAGATTTCAATATTTTCTAAATTTAGATGTGTATTTAAAGGAATCAATCTGCAGGGGGACTGTCTCCCCCATACGTTTTATTATGCTCTTGAGCATTGCAGTGACTAGACAGGATTGGGGAATTTCAGTGTGTAATTTGTTATCATTTTATACCTACCTGTCAATGACTCATCATCTATGATTACACTTGTTTGCAAAAGGTCACTGGCCACATCACCTCCTTTTATGAGTATGATATTGTGAAACAAGGTAAAACTGATGTTTTTATGCTGTTTTAGGTTTCCCCAGTAGATCCTCTACCTCAGGTGGTTTGCGGGAGCTGTGTACATAAACTCGATGAATTCCACACTTTCAGAGAGTTGTCACACAAATCAGAAAGGCTCCTGGAGCAGTTCCTCCAGTATGCTAATTCACTCTCAGGTCCTAAGGAGGTAAGTACAAAAATAAATGAAATTTCTATTGTTTGTAATATTATCAGACAAAAAAATAATACTATTTACATTTGACTATGACTAATAAATTTTATTTGTAGTTCAATAAAATTTGATTATGTTATGCGTCAGTTAAATCTTCATTAAGGTTGCTGTAATTTACTCCTGATTGACTCCTCAACTGCTTTTTGTAGAAGCGTTTGGTATAGTTGACCATTAGGCCTATGAGCATGCCTACACAAACAACAGAGGCTACTCCAAATATGCTCCACAATACATGTCTAGGTTTCAAATCAGATAAACTGAAATTCTTCTTAGGCAAGAATGTGGAATCAAATGTAGGGCAATAGGTCAGGCTAATATCTGTTATGTATGCTCCACTCAGCTTCATTGGAGCTGCACATCTGCAAAAACATAATAAAATTCTGGCAACTCCTCATACTTTGTAACACATGACAAGTACAACTGGTATTATAACTTAAAAATAAATGTAATGATTAATGATGATCAGTGGAAATCCATATTTAAAATGCAAGACCTTGTTGTCATTATAAAAAAATCCCACTAATAGAGTCACATCACATATTGTGACATAACATTAATATTCAAATTACAAACACAAAATTTTACATAATATCATAAACTTTCATCATAATCATAAGGCCATGTTGAAGGTGGAGTGAATATATGTAATAAAAAAATCGTTTTGTATCAAATTTGGTACTTTGATGGTACTGTATAATTATGTGTATGTATAATGATTGACTTACACAGGGATATCTTTAGGTTTGAATTTTTCTCCTGCTTTTTGTGTAGTTACTATATCGGCGAGATCGCAGTTACATAGCCAATTGTTCTTTGTCATTCCTAAAATTTCCAGCTTACTCCATGGCATTAAGTCTGTTGATAGTTCACTTAAGTGGTTATCATTTAGGTAAACCTGTTGAAAATGTTACATAGAATAAGTACATCTTAACTAACAATTATCCTAATTTTCGGGGCTTTCAGCACCGATAAATACATTTATTGATTAAAAAAATTCATACTTGTAATTCATTTACTGTCTCAGTGGCCGAACGGTTACTATGGTGAAAAATATTTATAAGGCCTACATTTATTTCTCTCGTGAGTTTGGGTGTAATTTGTGGTTGTCTATCTGTGTGTCGATGGCACCCGCGACGCGACGTAGGGTTTCCCAAGTGCATTGCTATGAGTGTATGCGATATTTATTATTATTTATTTATTTTATTATTAAAGTAAAGAAGTTTGATAACTTTATTTGTAATAAAACTAGTTTAACATTTACATAATTGAAAGAAAAATCGAGTTTCATTAAATCCGAATAGAAAGACTAAAACATGTTTTAAGGTCATACTTAATTAACAACGTATATAAGCGTGTAAATAAGCTTTGCTCTAGATTTAGGATAAATTTTGCAATCATTGATTGACTGATATGAAAATATAAATTGTGATTAATCAGCTCTGTTGAATGATCCAGTTCTTTCACTGTCGAGTAAGCATTAAAATGTGGGGCAATCCGAATTACACACTTATATCGATGATTGTGAGATAATAATTTTGTAGACACAATAAACACCATTCTTACACAATGTTAGTAGAGCCAAAACAACATGTTGAGACGTATTGCCCCAGGGAGTCCTCGTCTATGTATCCAAATAAAAATACACAATTTTTTAACATCAGCTTTTAACGCACTAGATCATCTTCTGTGATATAATGAATTACATATGCATTAAGCGAGTAGTTTCATTATTACGCGTTACTACAGTACTTGCCTACTTTACAATATAGGAAATATATATATATATTATATATATACTGTTATCTTTAATAGCATTTATTTAATTGTGTTTACAACAGAATGTTTTTCCTTGTACGTAAAGATCTGAAAATGAGTCACTTTATACGTTGTTGTACGAGTGAATAAAACGAATCCTGACTAACTCTGTTGGCATGATTAGTAGTATCAAACATTTGCCATGGAGATAAGTGATTAAGTGTAATCGGAAACGTCGTGCATCTATTGTGTATTAATAAGCAATGACTTCACGTATGACCGTCTTTGATGTAAAGCAACGAATCCGACTGCCGACTTACCTCACTCAAAGTCCACTTATCCTTCAAACCTCTGAAGGCATTGTGGCTGATGTACCGCAGCTTAGGGTTATGGCAAAGATGGAGGATTTTCAAGTTGACTAGCGGCGAAAACGTGCTACGTTTTACCTCTAACAAGTATTCATTGTTACTAACTTCTAGTTGTTGTAGTTTTCTTAGGCCTGAAACATTGTGAGATGCTTAAATTACTCAAGTATTGACATATGTATGTTAGGGAAATTTTGTGGTTTCTGTATAACATAACTAGCGTTTCAAGACTAAACTATCTAAGCGATTTATTCAATCCGATCAATGACGTGATTAAGTAACAAACTTTGCATTACTATTGTTAGTGTGAATTTAAAAACGGAGCCTTCTTATTCGAATGTACCTAGGTATGTTCAAAGGAAATACGTAGCAAACTTTCTAAATGTTTATCGTTCGGAGTCACTTCACCGCGAGATAACAGACTCGTTTAAACCTTATCAATTTTTTCTTTACATATCCATTAACTAGCACGGTATGCAAGCAGGATTGATGTGTGGTATTTGATTTTGCTAAAGTAGTTTATTTTGTCAAATGGAAATTTTACGCGTACTAAGCGGATTCCGCACACTTTCTAATGAAATGACTCATCAAGTCGTCTCCACTCACCTACAAAGCTATCATCGTTGAGCTCTTCGATGCTGTTATTGTTGAACGTTAACGTTTCTAAAGATCCACCCACAAGGTTCAAACTCTCTGGGACAGTTATGAATTTGTTTCCAGACAAATCTATGTACCTCAAGTACATTAGGTTGCTGAAGGTCGCCATGGGAATGCTGTCGATTTCTGTATACGACAAATCGAGGGTCTGAAAAAAAAGCGTTCGATTGATTAGGGCGCGTTTTCATTTTCACTATGAACCTGTATCATAGTCTGTAGAAGCAATTCCGATTTTTTATGCCTACTTAGTTTCTATTTAAACAACATTCTTAATAACTTACGTAACGTATTTTAGTCGTGTCAGATTACAGGTAACATTATCATTTGTTGCCTTAGATAGTTTTCAGTTTCTTCTTATGATAATTATTTAAGAATTTGTGATGATTTAAAAAGTAGCAACATTTTAGTCTTTATTCTAAACAGCATCCTTTCGAATTTGATAACGTTAGTAAGTACGTAGAATTTACATAAATGATTGTTTAATTTAACATTACACGTGTTTCTTTTCCGTTTCTTATCTTTGCATGTCTTGTGTACATTCACGATTTTCTTGTCAAATGATCAAGTTACAAAAGTAGTCAACATACCTGCAAGTTCGTAGCGCTCGATATAGCCAAAACAGATACATGGTCGAGGGTTTCTAAAGGATTATTATTCAGGAATAACGACGTTAGATTCGGCGTGTGTTGGAACAAATATCTGTCCAAGGAATGGATCTCATTATGTGCGAGATTTAGTATTTGTAGGGAAATATCGCCGTAAACGTTATTTTTGTACGGACCTTGAAAAATCTCACTCCGTAAAACCTGCCCTGAAAAGACGTTCAACAATTTGTATTTAAATAATCATGCTTATCAATTTAACTAAATTTCCTGCACAGTTAGATAATTTTGTTTGTATATGCACTAGAATTTTGCCAAGTTAATAACAGAACTGTTATATTCTGTGTCTTTGTTCATATAATCAGAATTTGTAGCTCAAGTTTCAAGAGTTAGCAGCTATGTTCAAAGTTCCTTCTTTGGTACACCGAAATTTGGATGAGTAAATCGTGTTCGATGGGACACAAATCTCATTCAAATTGGCTTGATTTCAGTAGAGTAGGTCTTCATGTGACTCCTAAGAACTTTGTGTTTTATCTATCAGTCAGGTTGCGCCATGATGTTTTTCCTTTTATCGTTAAAGCAAGTGCCGGAAATTCTCGGTATATAAATAATAATAATAAATAAATCATTTATTTGGCATCCAAGGTCCACTTGTTAGTAAATACAGACAATTTTAACTTACGACTATTATTAGTAGATGCAGAGACAAACCACAAAAACATAAAAATATATAACGCTCGAGACGCCGATTACCCCATGACTTCACCAGAACCTGGATGTATTTTCGAAGCGTCGGCGAATCGAGCTTAGCCGAAAACGTTAAAGGATGCTTTTAGGACTAGAATGCAGTCTAGAGAGTAGTGACGCCGTCTTTTTGCGCCTCACATCAAAAAAAAATCTACTCCCTCTTGAGCAAACATCGACTATGCGCTATTTAACAGTGTCGCGGTAGGCCCCACAGCATCCTAAAACCGTTATTAGGTATATTGAACGCGCAGGGCGCCGAGTGCCTTCTGCGTATAGTTAACCCACAGACCACCCGTGTAGAAGGATTACTGGATTACAATATGCCTTCAATAAAGTTATTTTGCTTCCTCACTGCAATGGGCGAATCTATGTGCCAACATATTACACCTAGCAGCCAACGCCCTATGTTCATAATCAATATCAGTTTGTTCTTTAAGACCCTCCGTCAAGTAGGTAATGTCCTAGGTATTTAAATTTGCAAACCTTCTTTAGGGCCACCTCATTAAGGTTAATCCTAGGTTTATACGACATCATTCTACCGGGGCTCCCAAAGACCATAATCTCACTCTTACCACAATTGTAAACAAGGCCGGGAGTAGGTACTTGTGTATTGTTCACAAACCCGAAGCAGCTCCGCAATTGACCAAGCTGTTAAATCCAGCAGCATAATAATAATTCTAATATTAGTTGTTTGAATATCACGATGTTTTACTACCATGATATTAATTTTTTTTATTTACTCCACTAAAATGGTACAATTATTAATATAAAGATCGAACACCATGAAAAATTCCTTCGATCCTGCTGGATTCAAACCAGCGCTTTCAGTATACCATACCTGACGCTCTCCAACTGAGCTGCGGAACGAACTCAATTGGACATGTATATGTATCTTTTACAGATCTTTGTTTGTGGATGTATGTGGATGGATGTTGCTCAGACAACATGCAAAATAAGGAACGACGTGCGTGCGTGCATTTGTGCAAGTGCGTGTATGATCGGTGATATAATTTTTAATAACCTTATCCTTTTTACCTGTAATGCGATTCGAACCCAAGTCCAAAGAGACTATTCGGTCCACATTGCTGAATGCACTCTCTTCGATCTCCGCGATCTGGTTGGCCGTGAAACCTAGGGAGATCTTATTCCCCGCCAGCGGGGGGAGTTTGGTCACATTCTTGATAGTATTGTTGTAGTATGAAATGCGTATCTGGTCTATTAATCCTGAAAAAAAAAACGGAAAAAGATTAGATAGAGTACAAAGTACTGTTGATTGCCATTTAGAAGTTTAATCATTCTGTGTCATTTATTCTTTTGACTTTTTGAATATCTTTTTATAACATCGATATTGTAACAAATCACCGGTCAAATTCTGATTAGTAAATGCTTGTTTTCCTTGACTTTGACGTTGGCGAAAGCTTCGATAGTTATCGATAGCGCTATAACAAATAAATATATAAAGTTCATAGATGTATTATGTTATGTGGTTGTTACCAATGTTCCTAGGTTTTTTTATAACATCAAGTGACGGGACGAACAAGTCGTACGCCTGATGGTAAGCTACACGCCTGTCCATAACAGTAACAGTGCCACTCAGAGCTTTAAATTGCAAAGATCTGAAGGACACTACCACGGCGCCCGTCATCTTGAGACATAAGTTGACAAGTCCCATGTGCCTGTAATTTCATCAGCACTCTTACCCTTCGAAACCGGAACACAGTAATGCTGACATTAATGATTGGCGGCAGAAATAGGTAAGATAATGCTACCCTGGACTCACTGTTACTTCACAAGGAGCTCTACTGCTACTTAGTTGAAAAAGGACAGTTTTAATCTTTACGCTATGTAATAACGGAAGACGTGCAACCTACTAGTAAACGTAACCCAATACCTGCCAAGGATTCTGGTGCTGTCTCTTTAAAATCTGATATTGCTTTTTTTTTCATGAAAAATACACGCACGGTTGGACTGTACCTCATCTGATTTTAAGTTACTCTATAAATACAGTAGTAGCTAAGAAACCACACAAAACCAAC
>NW_020653750.1:8841551-8883185 GCF_003589595.1 Hyposmocoma kahamanoa | reverse complement strand
ATCAATTAATATGGAATTTTATCAATTGTCCGTTACTGTCATGTGTAGATTGTAGATATGACATACCGACTTAGCCTTTACCTCGTTTTAACGATTGTTTTTGGTGTAAACCTATATAAAATGTGTTCGTTGGTTTTGTGTGGTTTCTTAGCTACTAGGTACTGTATTTATAGAGTTCTTACGTTTTCGCGATTTTTACACATTGAAAATGAAAATATTTTTCGGATCTATATCGCGCATATTTGTTTTATCAAACAAACCAAAGTATCGGGCCCTTTACAGGTCCTATGATCAATGCTAATTCCCTGGCAATCTTCGTATGTTTGAAAAAACAAATATAAGAGATTTAGACCCGAAAAAGTACTTTCAATTTCAATATTTTTTTCAATAGTTTTTTTTTTTAGCTTGTGTTCTATACAATACTTTATGGCGTGGTATAAGCTTATCAAAGCCATCATAGATAATAAAATAGATTACCTACATTGAAGCATTAGTCAAACATACTATCAATCAGTTCATAAACAGGACTTGATATAAGAAAAGAATGATAGTTCTAGATTTGGTTCAGACAACATGTACTTTATGTGTCACCAAACATGTAAGCGTCCGGCGTAATCCATTATTCAACATACTTCCACCTAAACTTTCGCATCAATATTAATAATGAGATGTAACGGTTACATTACAATAGTTCTAGTATAACTAAATGATAGTCACATAAGTATAATCGTTCATCTAATAGCAGTTACGTATTTGTTGTGTTTGCGTCATATAATCGTTACTATGCTTCCTGATAGGTACTAAAGATATTGTATTATCTGCTACTTTGTAACTTGTTTACGGAACGATATTGCTTCATCGATATAAAAATCAGTTCTCTACGTGAATGAATTTTGGACACGATGCTACCCTAGGGAAAGCGCATAATGTATTTTTTATAGTCATTAGATGTTATGGGCTTTACCTTTATCTATGGCATTTACTTCCTGCGGCCAACTCGTAATGCTGTCAATGTTACGATGCGAGCAACTGACGACAATTTTGTTATCATCCTTTTGTACATCACAGTGAACGCTTTTTGCGCTGGCCTCTAAACCGCGACACGATGAAACTAGGACACATAGTATTACTAACACCTACAACAAAGAAACACTATTATGCAATAGTTAATCACAAAAATATACAAACAAACACTCTCCCGAACGTCGCACTTGTACGTTTTTACTCACATTTAACACTTTGGAAAGGAACATCTTTATCAAACGCATGAAGGATACTGCAACAATATCTAGCGCGTTATCTTATCACAAACCCTTGATATAACAACACGGTGACAATAAATAAGCGCGTCTCATTGGTTAATGTGGGTTACGTTTTGTAGTACAATAACGGGCCGAAGTTAGTAATTTTTTTTTGTTTTAGGAGGTCTTGAACATCACCGCGAATAAGTTGGAGGAAATAATTAAACCATTCAGCGACTCTGAGTACGACTCTGCGTCAAAACACAAATACGCTGAAGTAGGATCACCTGACTCTACAGAAGAGATGAAAAATATGGAAAGTCGACAGGCTGCAGTCACATTGTTACAAATAAAGAATCACGACCCCTCAAAATACGCGATAAAGACCGAGGAACCTCATATAGTGTTCAACAGCGTGCCGAGTTTACCTCCATCGGAACGAGCAAGAGAGGTGATGCACTGCAATGCTGTCATCGATATTATAAGTAAAGCCGTGGCTGTCGCGCAGAGAGAAAACGAAGAATCTCAAAAATATCCAGCTAATTACGCGGCTGTGATCGATAGGACGCACGCGGCGAATGTAGGCGAAATGAACTACACGCACGAATACACCGAGGACCAGTACAATGCGTACAGCGCACCACACAACCAGGCCAGTCCTGGAAGTAACGAAGATCATGACAAGGAGATGGACCTCTCATTGTACAGTTCCATCAAAAACGAACCAATTGAACAGACTGAGCAAACAGATGCAGAAACTGGCAACTCCTTCTTTCATAGAGCTTTGACACACAAAAAAATTAATTTTGCCGACGAATACAAACAGCATGTGTTTGGTCAAACAGCGGGTAAAACAAAAAATTGTAAAGATAACTCTTCGACATACGAAGACTGCAGTCAGAGCAGTAGTGGGTCAGACCCAGACAGATTGCAAATGGACATATCTCAGATGTCTCAGGTGCGAACTTACACCAATTTCACTAAATGATTACAACTTTTACGTAAATCTGTTCTAGTAAGATTTTTGTAAAATTTCAGGACGATCCGGAAGAAACTCAGTCTGCACGTTCAACACAGTCTTCTCCACAGCCAATACAAGAAAACGAACATGATAAAGAAACACTATGGCAGGCACTGCACAGACAAAACGGTAAACAATGAACCGTGTGGTTATTTTAGAAACTGATAATGACTGACACGTGTATGTAGATGATATTTAAGGGGTTCTTTTTGTTTTAGGTCGAGGCGGGGAAGCAACGCAGCTACTACGGCGACTGATAAACAGCAAACATTTAGGCATGACTGTTTCACCATTACGGGCCTCTACGTCACCACTGGCTAGTTCTATGCCCCAACCACCCAACGGCGCCGTTTCACCGGTCAGTGTTTACTTATTCTATTATATCGAGTTATTGAGTTTTCGCGATTGTTACACATAGGAAACGAAACTATTTTTCCGGATTGAAATCACGTACATTTGTTTTTTCCAAACAAACCAACGTTTCGGGCCCTTAACAGGTCCCATGGTCACGGTTGACATTCTATAGTGTATATCACTTTATATTATTTCTAGTTTTTATATTATCTATAGTTACACGGTACTCATGCGGTGCTTACTGAAAAATGGAAAAATATATTGCACTGTTAATACAATAGTGTATTAACTCTAAAAGTGTATTTTTTTAGAATCGATGAAAAACTAATTACTTCTTTCTCGTGAAAGGTTATTAAAAAGTATGTATAAGTTAAAGTTTATTACATACATCTAAAAAATGTCCTATTTGCCAAATATATTTACAAATAAAAAGGAAAAAATAATTTAATATTTTTGAGTACTGTTTTTTAGGACTGTTTTGTTCAGAACTAGCTCACGAAAAGTTTGTCTCATTTTGAATTAAGTAGATATTATATTTTAATTGTTTCTTACAATATTGTAACGACGGTTTTATTGACGCGTAGAGAATCAAATTTTACGTTCAGCAATAGTATAATCTTGAATTTCACATATTTTTAGTTACAACACTATTGTAATAGCAGTGAGATATGTCTGAAACACTGTAACTTGTTTGATACGTAATCATACTTATTATCGGCAGTGCTTTTTTATTATATTAAATATGTGTCTTCACATTTTACCACACGAGATATACATTTAACGTAAATACAAATAAGTAAAATAGTTTTCTTCCGTTACATATTTAGCGTGTAAACCATGTGACATTGAATGACAAATTAGGAAGCCAATAAAAAGTGTTCTTACCTCAATAGTGCTTCTATCCCTTTTCCAGCACATGAAATTTCGAACCATAATATACAATATAGCTTTGTTTATTGCAAATTTATGGTCACTGCCGACGTCAATATTTCTCAAAGAAGGGAATAAGTGACTTTATGTCATACATTCTATAAACTGACGTGACTGAGGTGGCCTGAAGGCCTTCAAAGCTTCACTCAGTAGAGCGAAGAAAAACTAGGAAACTTATAGTCCAATGGTCAGTCAACGTATTTGGCTTTTGCCTTGATATCTTAGAAATTTTTACGACAAAAGAGTAGAGAGTACCGGCAAGATTCCTTTAGATTTACCGTTTAAATTTGTGATTTCAGTTTTTGTGAAATAAAAACCGATAAAATCGTATACTCGGTGCTGATTACAGTGCTTAGTTATGCGCCCGTCGTTCGTGACTGAGAATACAAAGAAGTGTACACATGCAAATGTCTTTGTTATACATATAAATTTGCCCTGTTATTGAGCCGTGAAAAACACCTTGAGATGACGCACTACCTATTGACATGTTAGTGTGCTAAAAATACTACTTTTAATTCTACTTTTTTGTAAATCAATGCGAGCTCAGTAGTTGTATTTATGTACACAGCGGTTGAGAACGTGATACACCGTGCATAAATTAAGTTCTTTTCTAAAGAAAATTCATCTTTTAGCTATGAGTGTCGTTGCTTATACTCTTTTCAGATGAATAATGTTTTCCACAAGGTGATTAAGAGCGCCTGCTCTTGTTATTATATTTTGTGTTATGTTTGCTTTCCACGACAAGATAAACTAGTTTATTATCTGTGTATCTTATCTGTATTACTTTTTCGCCCGGCGCTCAAACTTGTGTACTAAAATTTCCTTAAAATTTTAAAAGATTTTGCGAAACTTAATAAAATAGAACTATAAGTGGTAAACGACTCTATGTTCAAGGGAAATAAATTTGCGAATTTGGTGCAATTCCAAAATTACAATCATTAGTAATGAAAAATCTCATATCTTTCTATATTAATAATTTTGGAGTAGTAGAGCTCCATGTGAAAGAGTTCGTCCACGGAAGGACTGCCACCATACTTATTTCTGCCGCCAAGCAGTATTGTGAGCAATACTGCGTTCCGGTTTTGAAGGGGTGCTGGCGAAATTACAGGCACATGGGACTTGTCAACTTATGTCTCAAGGTGACGGGCGCAGTGCAGTGCCCCTCTGATTTTTGCGTTTTAAAGCTCTGCGTAGCACTGCCCCTGTCATGGACAGGCATGTCGCTTACCACCAGGTTCACGACTTGTTCGTCTCGTCACTTCATATCATAAAAAAATGACTAATGACTTACAACAACAATACAACTGAATTGTATGGTATCTGAGTGAATTAAAACTCACCGAACTGCAATTTTAGCATAGGTAAACACTGACGTAATGTATAATATTATATTATACATATTATATTTATGTCCCCAAAAAAACAAAATTTTGCTAATTGCGGCCGTCAACCTTCTGAGATGGAACTTCGCTCAATCCATAAAGACGTACGTTCCCCGTCAGGTTCACTTCAGTGGTTGCATTTTTTGTACTACTTTGTAGGCACGCACATAATGTAGATATGTGTGTAAAAAATGTACTACATGGATTCTGCACCAAGTCTCATATTAATAATAATACATTGAACTGCGGAAGTGGTAAGACATCGAGGCCGATAATATTCTTATCAACGACTGTTGTTCCAGAACGGCGAATGGCAAGGATCAGGTCGAGGTGGCGGCGTTGGCGGTGTCGGTACCGCTCGCAGGAAACAGAGCTTCCCAGCGCGTGCGCACCCCGCACCGCCACACGAGCCCACGCAGACGTTGCAATCAGCTACGTGGCCGCCACATCAATCCGCTTCGGAGAACGTAAGTTTCTTTGAAGTGCAATCGACGTCTGGTAATCTGTTTAGAGTGAGCCCCGTAACCACAATTGACACGTCATATTGACACCTAGAAACGGTCAATTTCAGCTGACCATTATTATAGAATATAGGAGTTATGATTGAGGGAAAGACAAAAGGAAAATGAAAGAGGTGAAGACCAAGAACAGCGTACAGTGAACAAATAAAGAAAACGCCAAAGTAAGCAGCTAAAAAGAGGTCAAGGACCTGACTATGAACTATGAGGAGTGGCGGAAGCTACACCGACAAGAGCCTGGCTCTGACTAGAATGATAATAATATAGAAATAATTCTCAAACATGATCGGAAAAGTTTGCATATTATAAAAAAAAATTAACCCACAAATCTCTTTCTTCGTCAATCTTTGTATTCATTCATAATCATAACAAAACTAGTGGAGCTATTTCACAAAAATCTCAATAAATACATTTGATCGAAAACCTACATCTGCATCAGTTGTGATACCTGTAGTGAGAAGGTTATTCAAAAAACTCTCATTAGATGACAGTAGCGGCGTAGAGTTCCGAAAGCCAGTACAAAGATCTATAACAAAAACACAGGAGTATTTCGATGGCTCGGTAGCTGGATCCGTAG
The DNA here is from genome assembly GCF_003589595.1 of Hyposmocoma kahamanoa. Taxonomy (NCBI): domain Eukaryota; kingdom Metazoa; phylum Arthropoda; class Insecta; order Lepidoptera; family Cosmopterigidae; genus Hyposmocoma; species Hyposmocoma kahamanoa. The sequence goes on along the minus strand of NW_020653750.1, from coordinate 8,877,162 downwards.
CTCAGTTGGTAAGAGCAATGCCACGGTGCGGCATGGACGTGGGTTCAAGTCCCACCGGGTTGACAAAAATGTTTCTGTGTGTTCGGTCTTTGTGTTCATAATTATAACAAAACTAGTGGAGTTATTTCTCAAAAAGTCTAAATAAATAACCCACAAAGTTTTCCATTTATGGAGCGTGCAACTCTGCCGGCAGTTATCGCGTAACATACATACAAAAGACAGTCCAATTAGCAATCTTCTTCATGTTTTGAAGACAGTTAAAAATGACGTTTTGAAATGACAGTTTTTACACGAATTAATTTCAATTTGGGTATAAAACGTTTTGAGTTTCTTAATTATTTGCTACCTTTTCAAGTCGATCGGTCTATAGGCAATGCTCAATTAATAAAATAATGATAACAACATACTTTAAAAACAGCCAATAAAATAGACGAAAGTCCTTTTTTTTACAATTTTCATTTTATTTTCTCGCCCGTAATAATGCACTATTATAGAGATTTAAGAGTCGTTTTTGAAAAGCAAAACCCAGCTTTAACTCGGCCTTATCGCATTTTTTTCAGCAAGAGCCTATGGAGACCACAGCAGGGACGGGTAGCAACGCCGGAGCCGGCAGTCGAGGCTCGGGTCCTCGCGTGGAATTGTCCTGCAGCAACTGCGGCACGCACACGACGACGATCTGGCGGCGCGACGCGCGCGGCGAGATGGTCTGCAACGCCTGCGGCCTGTACTACAAGCTGCACGGCGTGCCGCGCCCTACCGCCATGCGCCGCGACACAATCCACACGCGTCGCCGTCGTCCGCGGCACGACCCCAAGCACGCGCGCAACAGTCAGTATACACTCTAGTACCAATAAAGGCTTAAGAGTCTATACTGCCTCAAATGGCTTTTTAAAAAATTTGTTTGATTCCGCATAACAGTGAAAGTGTTGAATTAATCACTTTGGAAAAAATATATAAAATCGAGGATATACACCGAGTAGTACATGATGTGAAAAAAAAAACTTTACAAGAAAAACGCTGTATTCAATAGGTACTCTACCAATACCAGTGATTTTTTTTATATCAACTGAACTAAATAGGATACTAAGCGCCCAGTTACACGAGATGAAAGCTTTCGCGCGGTGACCGCATGTACATTAGTACCGAAACTGAATTATATTTACTAGGCAACAACATTTAAATTCCTCTGAATAATACAACAGCGCCGTCGCCGCGCGGCCGCCGAGTAGACCAAATTCAAGCCAGACTCCTCTCTATGCCTGAGACGCTCATTTAAGTTAAAACTTAAATGGTAAATAAATAGAGCGTATTTTGCGACGACAGTTAGACGCACGCGACCACTGTGCGTCGGCCGCGCGGGGTGAGTGCGATGAAATTCGTGTCGAATAAATGCGCCTGTATAGTATATGATATACATTTTTCAAATGGCTTAAATTTCTTTTGTAAAAAGTTAAATTCAGAAATAAAGCCAGTAAAGCCGGCAATGACCGCTCGACCCAAGCAAAATGAACCGTACTATTACAGAAAAGCTTTGAATTCCAGATGAGGTAGTGTCGACTCTTAAGTAAATATAAGTAAACAAACATCAGTTCTCATTTGGTTAACCGATCAAATACAATATTTAGTAGTGAGTTTCATACGTCGTATTATTGCTGTACTCTTTAATTTAGTCGCATGTTATTGGCTTTCATCTTTTTAAAGGCTGTATTTTGGGTTGTTTATTGTAGGAAGTGATCCGTGCTATTAAACATCTTTATTTAAATATCATATTTCGTCGGCTTAGTGCAAGAAGTCATTAATTGCCATATAATTTATATGTTTCGCGATAACTCCGGATTTGGTGGTATGATTTTGATGATCCTTTTTTTTTGTTAGAAAGAGGGCGCCTCAGATTTTTTCATATTTCAGTTGACACCGCGAACTAAGTAGAGGTGGGTGATAAATAACGTCACGATGAAAAAAATCACGATGATCCGCCAGTACGATCAAACAGTATCGTCGTGTCTCGTTCCGAAGGAACGACGTTCCAAAGTCAGTCAGGTGTTCCTCCGTTCCAATAGCTATCCCCGTCACTCATATCACGACATACGTATTTGATACAATGCGCGATCTCCGTTCCGTGGTGACTGAGCGCGCCACTCGTTGTAGTTCTCTTCAAATCGGGCCATTTCGGCGATGGGAGTGAATGAGATACGATGACTTTCTTTGCTCACTCACGAGGGTCATAGGTGTTTATTACTACTAGAAAGGGCGGATGAAAAAATCTGCAGCAGTTACTATAAACCTACTCGTATTTATGAACAAAGTAAAATATTTTTGTATAGTTTTATTATAGGAAGAGTTGGTATTTTATATTTATGTACAATCTACTTTGTGTATTCTACTAGAAATATAATTACATTACACTTTATTGCTATTTTTAACAATCCAAAGATTCGCATTAAATAAGTAACAAACAAAATTACATTAAATACAAAATCAACTTTTTGAATGGAATTGAAACTTATTACAAAGGGAGTAAAAACTTAAATCATTTTATAAAAAACGGCTATAAGTATTAGAAAGAAGCCGCTGGCTAAAACCGTATATCGTGATGTAAGTTATAGGCGTGACAAGGTCACGGAAGTAGCAGTCGTGACAATATCACGATGATTTATCACCGTGATTTTTTTGGAACCGGATCGACAGTCACGGCGGTAGAAATGTAACGCTATGTCGCCCTTCCCGCTTGCCGCTCTTCACCCCCGGACATATCCATAGTCACTACTTACTACGAATTTTCTTAACTTAGCTTTGCATGCTACTATGTGAGCTAAGTTAGCTAGCTTTGTTCGCTGTGTGGCCTGCGCTTACTTAATTTTGGTGTGCTGTATTATTTAAATACTGTCCATGAAAGGGTTAAAGAAACAGGAATCAAGCACGTCAGTGATAAAATTATAACTCCCTACTACAAGTTTCATCGTACAATCTAATTGTTGTATAGTGTTTCAGTTATACTTGTACTGCTCTTTTGCATTCACTACTCGTATCCTGATTTACCTTTCGACTTTGCGATATCGCGAACTCAGTGGATCCCCTGCCCTGTGAATCCTGTACATTCAGCTGTTTGTAGAATATTAACAACCTCTCAGGACTATATTACTAACATGATAAACAAGTTTTGTTCCATGACTTTTTACAAGATGTTATAAATTACCAAAAATAACCCTTTTTTATTTGGGAGTAAGGTAAGTTTAAACGTACAGACGTCATCCTTGATACAGGACCCCCACCTCCGCTCCTGCGTTTTGCATCGGACTGGTATTTTTCTTTTTTTACCGCACAGAGTTATCACCGTTTCGAGCGATCTATTCAAATATTTTAATTTTTGTACAGAAGTAAAATCTGATGAATTATTGAAAGATATGGAACAAAAGTTGTTTGTTAACAATGTTAGTAATATAGATCTGCAAGCTTTGCTGTTATTTTACAAATTTAACGTGGTATATTTTGCGAAAAAATTGTGTAATATGCATAAATATCATATTGCGACAGAATCTCGTCGCGGTGGCAACACGTGTGCAGAACAAGCTACTGCGGGCGAACAAGCAGCCTCTGGCACGACGGAGTCTGGCGCCGAGGAGGCCGTACTGGCCGCACTGCGCAGGCAACTGCAACCGCACCTGCTCGCCGCGCTGCACGCGCAGAACACGCGACTGCACGCTACCACCGATCAGGTAGGACACGGCCAGAGATACACAAAATCTATCAAAATTAACCCTTACGTCTTTTGCATAACGTTTACATTTGTATATGGTTGTGAACAAAATGATTTTTTGTATTGAAAAGTAAGTGCGCATTTGACATCCATCTTACTTTATGGAAAGTGAAGATGAAGTGGACGATGGAGCACGCATACCTAAATAATACCTATTCACTCTCGCTTTGAAAAGAATAACATAGACTTTCTGAAAAAATTACTGTTTCTGGAATCCTTTTCTGTTATGGGAATGGCTGCTAAATATACAGAAATTGTAAAAATTCTTCATTGAAAATGAACCTCACGTCGTCGTCGCCATTACGCAGATTTAATTCGGAATTGCTTATTGCCTGGAAAGGTTTATTGATTTATGAACCAGCCTTAAAACTAGTTGAAATTATAAGGCTCCAATTTATTTATTACATAAAAAAACTATCACAATCAACACTAACCTTAGGACGTAAATCAACGCACGTATCCATTTACATTGAATTTTAAATTGAATACACCCATACACTGTTCAATTCACACAATTATTTTTTAGGCTCCAGAGTACGACGAGGCGCCATTAAACCTGGTAGCAAGTCACGTAGCTGCGGAGGAGACGCACTGACTGCCCACTGCGCACGCGCCGACGGGACCCGACGACCTCCGTAACGTACCCCATTGATAATTGACCCTGATTATTTACAGGCCACCTACTTGGTACTGGCGCGCACGGAGATTTTCTATTAAGTTCGTTTTTGTATTATTGTACAGACCAATCGCCTATATGTTATATGCGGTGTGACGCATACATTTATGTATTGTTGGTAGTAACCATAAACGGTTACTATGGCAACTGACAGTTGAGAGACATTTGACGTAAATCGTTACTGTATTGTTGGTTTCATTTGTTAGTCGATCGATTTGTAAGTGTTTTTTGACTATAAATCGAGATACCGTCACGACGTCGAGGTCGACGATGAAGCAAGTTACCCAGAAGTTGGATTTTACGCTACAAAATGCGTCGTTATCATAACTAACGCATTTGCATTTCGGTAACTTCCGACATATTAGCACCTAAAGTTTTATTGTCACATAAGAACGTCACTACGCTGATTTTGCTAACACAGATTGGAGGGGATCCCAGATACGTTAATAACTCAATTTCGCTAGAAAGTCGATTACGTTAGTTATGATAAGCTTCCATTTATACCAGAATCTCCTTATTACAAATAAAGTTTCTTTTTTTGCAATGACGAGATATCATGAAAATACAATTATAGGCACTTTACACAGTATAACACCACATCTACCGAAATTTCGACTGCGTATTGTCAACTCTTACATGTCTTTCAAGACCTTAGCCTTGCAGACATTTTTAAGGAATCTTTTTTCGTCATACAGAGTGTAATTTCGCAGTGTCCGCTAGACCTTCATCACCGCCGACACATCCAAATGACGTTCACGAATCGTAACTGCCTGTACGTGGGATGAATTAATATCGTTCAATGAACACATCGTAAATGCTATTTGGACGTGTCCAGGTTGGACGAATCGAATTTAATCAACGAATTCGTCAGGTAGCTTCTAACTCGGCTATTGAAATTCACTCTGTATTAAGACGCATTGATTAAAAACTAAGCTACTAGTTTTTTTTAACATTCAAATGAAATTTGTTTAATGAACTACTTTAGTAATGCAATAAGCTCCGTTTCGTACATGGAGTTTTTAATATGGATTAAATATTTTTTTAATAATGGGTTACGAAACAGTGAAGGAAAAATCTTCTTTCGTAACAAGTTATGAAAAACAGTTTCGTAGATGGACCAAAGGTATCTCATCTTTTCTATCGTGATATATTTAATTATGTATTGACAATATTTTCGATATCAGGTTTGGATAGTTAGACAAATTACACCTTAGTGTATTTTTGTCCTTGTAATATTGATTTCAGTAAATTGCGGGTCCCCAAAAATATATTACAAAAACCAGAACAGTTCATGTCTTTGGTCAGTTCCAAATAGTAAACCCGAAACTTAATTAATTGCCAATTGCATTATTTTGACATATAAATATTTAAAAAATCGAACCTGTTCTCCGCTCATTTATTGTCAATTTGATCTAAGAATCTCGAGGCAAAACTGTACATGCATTGGTAATAATTGTTTAGAACTTGAGAATCTATAGTGATAAAATGGCCAGTGTATGCAGAGCATAATAGAACAGGAACATTTTAATTCGTGACTCGAATATTATTTTGAAAACACAGAGCATTATCATGACTTTTACTCAATATTTACTAAGTAATATGTAATGAAATTTCATGTATTTATGGTCAATAGCGTTATTTACGTTGAACATCGTAGGACATCCCATTGTAATTCGTGCCTTGAACTAAAGATTGCATTTTTAATACATAACTAATGCTAAAAATATTTCTATTAACAACAATTACAAAAATTACAGCAAAAAACATGTTACATTATGACAGAAAAAATCGGGACAGTTCGTTGGGGAACAACGTAAATAACCTCAGGAATTTACTTAAAATGTTTTATAAGTGATCAATCGCTTTCGTGACAGATTTCAATAGAACCCTGTTTGTTCATGCTGTTAATTTTTTGCCTATTTACTGTAACGTTAAGGTCAGACGTTGGTAGTGACGAAATGTGTTCCCTACTGAGTGACTTAAGATCACATGTTAGATACGCAACAGGTTTCATCTATGGCGTTGACTTTGTACGCTCATATGTAAATGTAAAGAAACGTGACTGTTCTAAAAGTTGTGCGCTATATGCTTTATACCCTAGAAGCCATAAAATTATTTTTCAGTTTTCCACAAACAAGCAATTTGAAAACATACATACACATTGTTCTGTTGTAGAATAAAAAATAAATTACTACACAAATCAAATCCCTATTGAAATGTAAAAAAGGTTAAGCACTATTTTTAGACCTGTCAAACAATTTATTTCTAGAAATGAATCTCAAGAGAATGAATACAAATAAATAAGTTTAAATTGCGATGTGTAAACAAATTGATCTGAATTATTTTTTATGTGTTGGTAGTACGTTCGATTGTGAATTTAGTGCGGCTACGCCATTTAATCACTTTGAATATTAATTGTCGATAAGATAGCTGTCATAAAGTATGATAATAAAGAACGTTTTCTGCACTATGATATGATATGACTATACGATGCTAAAACATACTTTGTTAGCGGTTTAGTAACCTAGTTCCACATGCAGCCTAATGTAAACTATATAATAGTTTGTGCACCGATGTCCAGCCGTGTCGAACTCACTGTCGTGCATTAACTAAAACGAGGCTATGTGACAAAATAATTTTTAAGATATCATATAAAAACTATAACCCAGTTTTAGAATATTGAAATTTTTTCAAGATATCATTCGTTTCGATATATCCAATCGTTAACTAACTTTAATTGTTTTGAAATAGAGAATTTTGATCTCTATCTTATGCTGTTTAAAACGGATATTTGACCCCATGTCACTTCGCCGCGCTTTAGTGGACGGCATCTCTATATACCACATTTTGTCAATACCAATAGGTATCTTTCAATAACGCAGTATTGCAGAATATTACTGTTATGCATTGAGCGCACAGCGACGAGCAGGGCAAGCAATTATCGTGAATGAAGAATCCATTTTCTTACATATTAACAAAAAAGAATTAACGAAAAACGATAGGCACTTTATTCACGATAAAGTTTCGCTTGCTCTGCTCGTCTCTGTACGCTTCTTAGTTCAAAATCGTAGTATTTCAATACCGCGTTAATGTATAAAACAGGAAAATAACTACGAAAACTTTTAATGCGAAGTAATCATCAATTGATAGGAACAAGGTGTAACTTCACGTGTGGACAAAATTGGCACCCAAACACGTTTGTGCATAGTACGGAAAACGCTCTCATACTGATTTTTAAGCCTTGCCTTAAAATGCTCTCTTGACATTGATGATATTATAATATTAACGGTTACCTATTGCAGGAAGCGAGTATTCGTTTAGGTTTAGGTCGAGTAAGATATTGTAAATTTTATTTTACTTAGTAGTAACAGTAAATTTAAATTCATTAAATTATAGTAATCTAATTTATTTCCCATTTCGGTCAGTATTTACGATGTAAGTATTTTTTATAATATGTCTTGCAAGTATTTTCTTTATATAAGGATATAAAACGTGTTATGATATGAAGCAATAATGAGAAACAAGTCTATATAAAAAAACCTCCAATTATTAATGTAAGAGACGAATAGCAATACAGTTGAACAATAATTTGATTCAAGATAATAATAGCATCATTGACATTATACTAAGGATGTAATAGTTCATTTAACACGTAGTATGTGCAGATGTGATCGCATTAATCCATTACGATTTTGGCATTATTATATTAATAGATATTATTTATAAACATTTATTTTAGTAACTCCATGTGTATATAACATGTGGATATGGTATTTTGGGCATTTTCGGTTAATAACGTAAATGACAACTTTTAACCAAAACATTAGTGGCATTATTTGAGAAAATTAATTTTCACCGGATTCACCTCAGTTGTGGTCAGTGTTTATTTATGTGTATTAATAACAAAAAGCATTTAATATCTCCATTTCCTTTACTAGGCTGTTTTGTTATTGCTTCCGACTTCTACTTATGAACCCTTCGATCACCGTCCTTTACTAAATCCTACTTAATTTAGTGATAATTTTATTTTTTTTTTGTTATGGAAATCCCACGGGCCAGTAAAGTACTACAGTCTATGAGACAAATGTGATAACGTTAGCTACTTATACTAGTAATGCTGCCGCAGCCGTAATCGACGCGTGCGGCAGCCACGAGTGCATTCTACGAAATGCACGTGATTTTGTTGCAGCTAAATATACAGTAATAGTATCACGTATCTATGCGTCAAGCTTATCGTATTAAAAGCTTTAAACTCGAGATTATTTATTCTTTATTATTGGGATCACTGTATGTATAGTAAATCATCAATTAGTAGTGTAATCTTTTTAAGAAGCAGTCTACCTTGACAATAAAGTTTCGTAACATTTAACGTGTAAAAATCTCAAGTAATATTCTCAAAAGTTCGCTCTCTATCGTTCAGCATATTAGCTCTCTGTACTATGATATTAAATTGAAATTAACCATTTATTGTTAAGTGAGATTTGCACGTAAATATGCATATTTTTCTAAATGATATCTTCGAGTATATGCGGATATTACAAATGCCCGTCAATCCAATTGATTGGATTATAAAGAAACTTAGTGTTTCATGTATCGCATATGAAAGTAGGCTGAAGTATCTCCACTAACGTTGCTGCTAGCAGTAGTGATACAGTATTATTTTACTCTGTACATTTGTCTTAGGTTTATTATTTTTTATAATTACGTAGCTGTAATTAGATGACGTCCGAATTCATTATTGTTTAGTTACGATTTTTTTCTGTACTGTATAACCTCACTCAATGTTTCCTACTTACGTATAATTTGTGGTCTTTAGTACCTATTTATTTTCTGAACAGGGATTGTCTTTAACAGAAATCGTCTCTTTCAAGTTACACCCGTGATCTTCCAATTTGGTTATTTATTAATGTTTAGGTTAATTTATGGATATTATTATTTTTAAGTCGATGAACAAAGTATATCGATGTTTAGTTACTAACAAACCGGTTGTGTTGTGTGTGCTTACGCTCTAACAAGCATGTGTTTGCAGTTTCGTGTAGTTTTGTCTCTTCTCCATGTAGGGTTGTAGACAGTGTACCAATTATTTTGTGTTTCGTAATTTATGCTGAAATATTGTCTCCATAGTTTTCTGTCTCAAAAATGTATGATGTTCATACTCATATTTAGTATATTATAGTATCTGTGGTATGGTATACAATTAAGTGTATTTCTAACGGCAGCTTAATGAATAAACCGATAAAATAAATAAATGTTAAGATCCCAGAAAATAACAATTTATATAGCCCTCAAATAAATTCCATTGGAAATACATCTAGCGAAGACTGACGAATGATCTTTCAAATAATGATAATTCGTACGAAAATCCATGTATAAATAAACTAAAATGTGATATATATGTTTGATGATAATGTATGTTTCCGAAAAGCAATAAAGTATGTGATAAGTGTATGAGCAATGTGCTTCGTATGCAAATCTCAGGTATATTCTGAGTATATGACTAATGTTGTCAATTAAAAGTGTTACGTGACTTTGAATGATTGAACACACAATAAAAAATACATCGAAGTTATACAAATGACAATTATTTACGATAATGATCAATACTTTATTATAATATAATTTCATTTTCCTTATTAAAAGAAGTAGTAAATAACGTTCTGTTTGGTAATATTGGGAGTTCGGTCGTTCAGAGTCCTAATTCCAACATTGTCGCAGATATTATAAGTTGTTTTTTTATTCAGAGGCTTGTTCGAATTGTGGCGTTCTCTTTCTTTCAAATCGCATCGTAATAAGTAAGAAAGAGAAAGGGACATCGAAGCGCTGAATATCAATTGATATTAAGAATTCATAAATATTGTATGATACTTCATAATTAATCTATCAGAAACTGGTTGGTCACACATTTAGAAATACGTATATTCTTCTATACGCGTAACTTTCACTTGTGTGTTATGTAATATCTAAGTAATTGTAGACAAATTACATAATCTGTAATTACGTTGCAGCTACTCTTAAAAACTGAATAGCATTGTAGTTATTAATGATAACAAAAGCAATAATTATGCGACTATAGGAAAGCTTAAAGGACCATTGTTAATTGTTGTCGTCAAATTACCTAAATGTATGTATTTATTGTAAGTTTCAGCATAAATTATCCGAATGAGATTGTTTCAAGTGAAGTGGCCGGAATACTCATTGTGAAAACATTAATTATTGTTGTATAGATGATAAATAATGTGACTTACGCAGGGATGGATACTTAAATTATTAAAATTTTAACTGATATATTGGCTATGTAGTGAGTAGAATATTTTTTTACAAATAAATTATAGCAGCTACGCTTTTGTTTTCTTTCTTTTGTTTCTCCTTGGCCAAAATTTAGCTTTGCGCTTGTTTCTGCGTGGACATTAAAACATAAGATCATTGGTAAAACATCGTTATAGCTACAAATAACTTCGCCATAACGACGAAATTCACTTTTTTACGACACGAACCGACTAAATAGCTCTATAGGTTCTTGACATTCAAAAATAGCGCCGCGGAATACGCTTGTTTCAGCGTGGATAGTAAAACACCCTTATAACTTTTAACGGCGGACCGACTAAGGCTCAATTTACATTGCGGCGGAACGGAATTAAAGCGAATTTTTATAACGATATTGTATACCGCATAACGAACTTTACGTTCAATTGTGTAAAGTGCAAACTAGATACGAGACAAAAAACAGGTCGCGGGCGTCTTCCGTTCCAACTGCAACGTATCACGTCTACGGAATAGGTTGTGTACCGTACCAGAAAAAACGGATTCAGATTAAAATTGATCTAATTGGTGCAAAAATATGATTGTATAATGGAAAAAACTACAGCGACAAAAATTCTAAATTGTATGAGGTTTATCAAAGCATTTCATAACAATCATAAAAAATAGTAGGATAGAGATAAATCTTTACAAAATGTTTCATACTGTCCAAAAAGTTTTCGTTTCTTCTATAAATCATGAACCCAAATATCCCTTTTTCTGTTTTTCTTCCTTTTCTCTTCTTTTTCTTCTACTTCACAATAAGCTAAATAAAAACAATATCCAAGTCCACCATTCTTGACGTGTGAAAGATCTACACTGAACAACTACCGACGACGTAGTATGCGCGGTAATGGTCGAGCAGTCTGGCGATTGCGCGCCAGACTGCTCGAGCATTACCGCGAGACAAATTCGTTGCCGTTCCGCCGAAATGTAAATTCAGCTTAATGTAGTTTTTTTTTCGACTAGAACCGTCTAAATGGCGACTTTTTCCCTGACTAATCAAAAATACTTGGAGCATGATCACGCTAGTACAAGGAACGCCCCGCGATTGCGTTCGCGTTCATAATGAGTATCCTATGTATAGTTAACAGCACATTTACTATACACTTTTGTTCGAATATCGCCTCCAGCGTAACGGACTAGAACCCATGAATGTATAACTTGGTATGCTGCCGTCTGGACTAATTGAGATCACAGACATTATACTTTTATTATTCAGCAGTATTTTATTATAGTAGTGAATTAACGTCTACAAATGAACTCCGAAGTGATTTCAACAATTATTTATTTGCAAGAACAAGTTTAAGTAACAGTGACTATGGGCCGTTTAACAGCCTGCCGAGCGCGTCTTCTTTTGTCGCGTTGCTTTCTCGCTGTTGTAGCTTCGCGGAATAACTGTTCTGATTCTGCCGCCTCCACCTCACGGCGAAGCCATTGCAGGGCATGTAAGTTGTAGCCTACCATATCCTGAGACAAAATAGGAAATTATTAAACACCTTAACATGGTTATTGTAAAATAATGGGTTATTGTAAAATATTAAAAACCTTGCCGGGTTTTTTTTTTTGTTCCCTGGTTTACTGAGTACAAAACTAAGAGACGATCTAGTTATCGCTTTGAGACTACGTTCCGGTCACATTCCACTGAATAAATTTGCATTTTTTATTGGAAAAGCTGACAAATTGTAGTAAATGTGGCATTATGGAAGATGTTTACCACATAATTATGGAGTGTAAACGGAACGAGGTACAAAGATCTAACTTATAAATTTAAAAAAATAATAATATTGGTATTGCTAACGGTATATTGGCATCTCCGTGTAGTATAGAGGCTTTTTTTTTTTTTTTTTTTATACATGACAGGCAAATGACTCCACTCCACCTGAGATGCTAAGATGCTATACAATGTAGTGGATTCCGGACTTAAGAACAAACAAAACTAATTATATACTTTGTAAACTTTTTGTTGTGTGTGGAACAAAACTCTCTACAAACAACAAAGATTAAAAAAAAAAATTGTTTTACGACTTAATAATTCATCACATTTTTCTTTCATATACAAATATTTAAATAGATCACTCTAATCGGTGATAACTCTGCGCAAAAAGCCCGAGCGCGGGTAGGGGTCGCCGGAGAGGACACATTTGAACTTACTACCTTACTACAAGACTGCAGACCTAAAATGTGTCAGGTAGTAATATCTATGAGTACAACAGAAACTTAAAAGTTTATTTTTGATAAATTTATTATGTTTTATAAAAAGTCATGGAACAATATATTATATGTAGGCTGTAAAGTTGTTTGACGCGGGTAATTGTATTGGAACCTGAGCAAGCAAAGGATTCTAAGATTGAACCACAAGCGTAGCGAGGGTTTCAAGTCACGAGAAGCAAAATAATTTGCTGCCGAGCATTGACTTACAAATAAATGGACGACGGGTCTAATACAAAAACCACGAAAAAAATGTCCCAAGTCAACCTATTCGAAATTTAAATTGTAATGTCATCGCAGTATCGCGCTGTCAGTAGAACAAATGAAGACTAAAGCGGAGTATAGCGCTCTGTATACGATTTTAGCGCCTTACAAGTGCGGACACTTTTTAGCGCGGACCCGACGTCCATATAATTGTAAGTCAATGCTGCCGAGCGAAACACATAACTTTTCACCTCACTGTAAATATAATACAGAAAAACACTTGAACTATAACAAATCAGTTTTAATAAACAAAATTAGTTATCGTTGTCAATTTAATGTCAACAATAGTAAGAATATAATATACCAACGGATTTATATTACATAAAGAATGTACGACAAATCGCGTAGTTGAACGTGTCATTGTTTCAACGTCTCAAATCCACACAGTCCATCGTCAAGTTCGAATTTCAATAACGCTTTTACGCGCAGATTTCTAATGAGAAAGAAAGCCTAACCTTTCTGAGCTAGTGAAGTAAAAAAGTTATTGGTTATGATGTTAGTAATATTGTCGTGCGAGGTAATATAATAACGCGCACACTTATTACCACGTTCTCCTTATCACCGGACACAAAATATACAAAGGTATTCCAAGTCACCAACTTCACCTTTCCAACACGCTACACGGGCACAGAATTATAGCCCCGCACTAGGCTAACCCTGTATCGCGGCTGCCATGGACACGCACATAGACAACCATAAATTACACCCAAATTTACGAGACAAATAAATGTAGGCCATACTAATATTTCTCCCGGTCCGGGAATCGAACCCGGGACCTCGTGGCAGATCAGCATAGTAACCGTTCAGCCACAAAGGCAGTTAACGTCAACAGTTAAGTTAGTCAACAGTTAGTATTTTAAAAATAACACTGTATAAGTAAGGACGATCCGTTAGAACTCTGATAGAACCTAGGATTTTAATGAAAATGAATTATTTATATCACAACAGAACTTGAAATTCTAAATGGAACTAAGTAAATAACTACAATATATAAAAAAGGACGTATAAAATACTCTTTGACAAAATTCAACACTAAAACAAAACACTATCACTATTGACAGTGTTTTGTTTGGAAGATGCAGTTGGTGTGAATGTTCTTGTCTATAGATTGAAGTCGTTGTGTAGACCCATCGAGTATATAACCAGAAATAGGGACGAAATAAGGGCCATATATTCCTCGTAACACATTAGCGATACAGCTCTTATAAATATCAACTCCCGTTTGCATTGAAATATGCAGGCCAACTACTGACCTGTGCGTACGTCTCCGTATATTCCAAAAAATATTCTGTGTATTTATTGAATTGACTTACAATTATATGGACGTCGGGTCCGCGCTAAAAAGTGTCCGCACTTGTAAGGCGCTAAAATAGTATACAGAGCGCCAAACTCCGCTTTAGTCTTCATTTGTTCGACCGACAGCGCGATACTGCGATGACATTACAATTTAAATTTCGAATAGGTTGACTTGGGACATTTTTTTCGTGGTTTTTGTATTAGACCCGTCGTCCATTTATTTGTAAGTCAATGATTTATTGTAATAAATATAATATCTCTAACAATACCGTGCTGTTCTATTCGATGGTGTGGGAAAAACAGCAAAACATCTAATTACAAAACAAATGGAATCACATTTCATCGGTTATTAAATATGTAATTTTGCGATTATAATGGTAAGCAAAGCTCAAGTTAACTGGTCGGCTTGAAGTGAAACAGTTGGCGACGCCCATTGACGATACCCGTCAATTGTTTCGAACTCGGGCTAGCCAATTGGAGCGCAGTCGTTATAGTAATGATATGGCAGAACAGTTTTCAAACAAATTAAATGACATTCGTCTCTATTTCTGGTTATATATACGATATGTAGAGCAAAAAATATAGATTTCTTTATACTGATGTTAAATGACCATTTAATGCGTAATTTCATGGGACATCCGTTGATTCGACTGAATAATTGAATGTCTAATTTCCCCACTCAGATTAACTTTTTTTTAACTGCCTCTGTGGCCGCCGGACGGTTACCATGCCGGACTGCCACGTAGAGGTCCCAGGTTCGATTCCCGGGCCGGGAAAAATGTTTGTATGGCCTACATTTATTTCTCTCGTGAGTTTGGGTGTAATTTGTGGTTGTCTTTGTGTGTGTCCATGGCACCCGCAACACAGGGTTTCCCTAGTGCGGGGTTATGTTGAGTGCGTGCGTTGTTATTGTTGTTATTATTATTATTATTATAACTTTTGAAACAAATATCATTGTCAGCAATTCAGCCCAAACACGTCCACTGCTGGACACAGGCTTGCCCCAAAGAGGGCTAAAAACAAGTAGCTATATGAACACACAAAACAAGTATATTATAAGAAAAATAAGTAGTATGCATCGTAGCGGATGCTACATTTCTCACGGAATGAACCCTTAGTTCGAAATTACAGGCATATGGGCATTGTCAACTTATGTTTCAGGGTGTCGGGCGCAGTGGCAGTGCCCCTCACATCCTTGCGATTTAAAGCTCTGAGTGGCACTACTACTATTTTGGACAAGCGCGTAGCATACCATCAGGCGCTGGGCTTCTTCGTCCTGTCTCGTGTGAAATTATAAAAAAAATCTTAATTGAATTATTGAGCTGCTGCTAGAAAGTTTAATTCCAAAAGATACATTGCCGGACAATGACGATTATAGTCTGCCATTTTTGACGACGGAGTGAAATGACATTTGTTGCCAGTTTTCATAAAATTTTTATTGTTATGTAGTTGTTGACGATAGTTTTATCGATAGATTGTGAAAGAAGATAAAATTTTGCCAAAAATTACTGAATTGTGAATGTTAAGAACGTTATAATGATTACTGATCGCGTTGTTGCTTTCATTATTCTTATTTTAACAGTGGGTCTACTAGTCTCGAGATCAATTTTTATTTATATACATTTTAACAAGAATTGCCAGATTTGATTATGTATATTGAATTAAAATGAAAAACTTGTCTCCTCTTTGTATTTTTCATAAATATAGTTTTAAATACAGAGTGTGCATGTATGAACTTACGTAAATTGACAATTCAAGTGAACTTGTCAATAATTGGATGAATATAGTAACGAGGATCATTCAAATGAAACAAGTTCGGCTGTTTATCCCATAAGCGTGACAGTCGATAGTCGGTAAAATATTTATCGACTGCAATCACTAGCGGCTCGCTTTACTCTGCCTGTCATTTTACTCCATCTTCAAAAAAGACAGACTATAGGAAGTTTAGTGTCTTCACCTAAACATCGTAATATAACTTTCCCAACAAAGATAACTTACCCGTAATTCCGCCAATCGCATATTCGCCTTAGCCTGAATTTGTATCATGTGTTTCAGCAGGGCTTTGTTAGCAACCAATGACGCGTGATGCACTCGCAGAAGGAACACTGCGAGTCGGCAGAATAGCTCGATGCGGTCGCCGCGGTCCAAAAGGGCGGGTAACAATCTCACTATTTCGCAGGCTGCGTTGAACGGGAGTAGCAGAAGAGCTTCTTCCAGGTCACTGAATCATGAATGGATATGTTATTGGTATTATATTCTAGGATATATTAAAAATCTTCCAGCGAATATTTTGAATAAAAATAGTATAATGAACAAAAAAATTTTGCTTTCGGGAGTAAATATTATTATAGCGAGTATTTTCACAAAAAAAATATGAATGTCATGGTAGTAAAAACTTCATGGTATTCAATAAAACAAAAATTTCATTCATATTTTTTTACTCGTTATAATAATATTTACCCGCTTCAGACTCGGTCATCATAAATCATCGGAGCAGGACATCGATATTGTGGTTTCTCTCTCGCCTGCTTAGTGACGTACAAACGTGACGCGCGCACATGCCCGTTATCGATAAAAACAAATGAGTCATTAAGGGCTTGTGGCAGCAACGGTTGTCATAATGATTAGTTTTTACTAAAATCGTATTTCACCTGTCGGAACTAATGTTACGGCTCACACACGTATTGTTATCAATAATGTACTATTGCATAAATATTTTTTAATTTCCATTTCTACTTTCACTATGACAATAAGATCGAACACCATCTATATCATAGGTTCCCAAACTTTTTGGCTCACCTCTCACTTACGCAAGATAAAAAAATTTCGACGCCCACCACCAATATAAAAATAATTGAAAATACGTATTTTTTATATTAACTTAAAAAAATCACATAGAAACAATATATTTGTAGTGTACATAATTCAGGTTTTTTTAAATGCGGCAGCCCGGACAACTTCAAAGGCCGAAATTGATTCCGAGGTCCCTACCGCCTCCCTAGAACTCTTTAGCGCCCAATGTTGGGGGGCGGTGGCATAGTTACCCAAAGCAGTCCCCACGTTGGGAAACTATGATCTATATTAATAAAATTTGTCAACTGCAGTAATGCATGGCCCTGCGCTTAAACAAAATAAATATAAATAAATAAATATTAAATAACATCACGTACGTTGCTCTGATCCCAAAGTAAGTAGCTAAAGCACTTGTGTTATGGAAATCGGAAACAACGACGGTACCACAAACATCCAGACCCGAGACAATAATAGAAAAGTTAGTTTTCTACACTGACCTGGCCGGGGATCGAACCCGGGGCCTCAAAGATGGCGACACCATGAAAACCGGTGTGCAGCACACTCGACCACTGAGGCCGTCTAAAAAGGGCAGTAACTTCTCGTACCCTACTGGTGAGTGGGAGAGAGAGCTCAATATCGCTCTCACGCTTCGATAATTTATGGCCGAGTCTGCAGCGAGCAAATCATCTTACTAATGTTTATTATTATGGATATAGAGATCGAACAAACAAAGATAAATTCTTTCCATTCGACAAGACTCGAGCGAGTATATGTTACCTTACCATGGCTACGGCTCACACAAAATATATTAGAAATAAAAATCTAATTTGACATATTTACAGATCAGTATTTCGCAATTGTGTACGATACCGTAGTACGAAAATGGAATAAGCAAAAGTAGTATAACGAGTCTTTATGACATGAAAATTAACTCAAACTTTTTGATACTTAGATGACCGACTTCAAAAAAGGAGGAGGTTCTCAATTCGACTGTATGTTCTTTTTTTTTGTATGTATGTTACGCTATAACTCCGGTATTTGTGAACCGATTTTCATGATTCTTTTTTTGTTGGAAAGGGGGTACTTCCATAGTGGTCCCATTTCATTTTGAAGGAAATCATCCACCTCTAAGGGTGGCTGTTCACGCATGAAGATTCATTTTTATAAATAGCGCTTAACTTTAATTTAGGAGCAATTACTTTTAGCAGTTATTTAGTTGATTTTGCTATTTTTCCAATTCAAGGCGTTTTTCCCTCGATATACTTTAAGTAGTGTCGTAGTGAGAACCTATTTTTATTATCTCCAGTATCAAGTCTTGTATAGTGGCGAACTAGGGGATATTTCAATGAAACTTAGCAAATAGACGTAATTCCACGTACTTTTGAGGTCGGTTTTTTTAGTACTCTGTACTGAGATTATTATATTAGCACTATCTATGTTATTCCCACTGTACGACATTTAGTTTATTTCTATGTTACTATCGTGAAGCCGTGGTAGTCTTGGTTTGACCTACCGCCTCTCAAGCAGGAGCTGTGAGTTCCAATCCGAGCTAGCACCTCTGGGTATCTCAGAATTTTTGTGCAAAATGATTATTAATACAAATATCGAACACGCAGAACAATTTCTTCGACTAGGTGGGACTTCCGCTGATAAGCACGGGTCTCCTCTTAGGCGAGGGTCATGGCCTAGACCCTCGCCTAAGAAGAGACCCGTGCCCATCAGTGGAACGTACAAATGCGTTGATGATGATGATCGTGACAGAGTCGTTTAATATGAGCCACTCACCTAGATCGTACCCTAGCAACGGTTTCAGCAAAGAAATCTTCAGCAGTGGAGCAGTTGAAAGCAGCCATGAGCAACGGCGCCTGCACGGGCTGGCCGCGAGCTTCGGCTACTTCACGTTTGTAGTCGGCGCCAACCGACAGACATTCCATTATTGAGTCCGCCTGGTCATAAATAATTTAAAACTGGACTATAATCTACTTTACATAGCATGGGTGCGACGACGTTTAAGATTTGAAATTTCTAGAGATGTAGTGATATCAACCGAATGATAGAAAAACCGATTTAAATATCTTATTGTGATAGTTTGTAACGAAGAGAGACTCGATTTAGAGAGTAAAATTAAGGACAATTAACAAACAAAATAAAAATGACAATTATTATGTTATTAAGTTACTAAAAAACTACACAACAAAAAATCAACAAAAAAGCATAATATCAACAGCAACGAACCGAAATTTGAACAATTACCCCAAAAACTTCACAAAAAGCTCAAAACAAAAAGGGGTCCTTTTCCCATATAAGGTGTATATGCACGCATTACATACAGATACACTATAGCCGATTCGATTTATGGACAAATATTCCGGTTTACGCGTCAAGTACTTGGGGTAACTTATTTTTATCTTTATCATTCCAGTTTCTATCTATTTATATAGTGTAATTTTTACTTAAAGTTACAATTGAAACAAATATTGTTTTTTTTATATTATAACAAATTTACAATTTTGTCATAGTAATTAATACGAGTACAAAGATCGAACACTTAGAGAAAATTTCTTCGGACCGGCCGGATTCGAACCGATGCTTCCATGCAAACCGTACCAGACGCTATGCCAACTAAGCCACAGAACGCACCAGCGGACCTCACGAATGTTTCTATGTGCTTGTTGTTGGATCTTTGTTTTTGGTTTTACCGACTTTATAGCCGTAGCGTCATCTATGAGAGTTCTATGAAAGTATTTCTTCACCCAATTAGGTACCTTTACAGCTACCAGCCGTGGCTAGAGATGTCGCTTTTAATTGTAATTAAAAGTATATTATGGATATATCAACCTGATTGTGCGAGTAATTGAAAATGGTATGCATACAACGTAAAAATTTGAAATGTCATAGTACCCATCACACGGAAATGGACTATAAATATACCAAACTAATAGCACAGTATAAATAAGACAAGTAGTCGCAACTCCCGCCGGTTCGGCGCATCAATTTAATGCCTACACGTCGTCGCTCGGACGTAGGGTTGCCACATTATTATTTTAGTTATACCTAAAGGTTGAAACATAGTTCAAAAAAATTAGGTCTTCATCTTAATATTCTCGTGCTATATTGAATTAAACTTTCTCAAATGCAGTACTTACGTATTGATATTTTTATACCCATATTGCGGATTGGTATCTCGATTATGGGACTGATTATGAAATAGAAATGAAATGCGAGTTTATATTTAATACGCATTTCAACAACGGTTCATTCATAAATTTAAAAAATTATAAATTAGACACAGATAATATTTATCGACGATTAGAATCGGTTCTAAAGACATTATTATTTATGATCCAAAAGTCAAATAGATTCTTATGTTCGATAGGTATCCAGAAGAAAAACAATTTTGAATATTAGTTCAAACAATCATAAACACGACGTCTACTTTTTTTTATACATCCGGACTAGGAAATCCTGTGTCTATGCCATGGACACACCCACAGACAACCACGAAATACACCCCCAGTCACGAGAGAAATAAATGAAGGCCATATAAACATTCTTCCAGGCCACAGAGGCAGTTATGTGTAAGAAACCTGCATCAGCTGTTGCTGGCCTTGGTTTGCAGCCGAAGTCGACCGAAGCGACTGTGTGTGTCGCATTCGGTAAGGCGAAGTAGTCTATCAAAGGTCGGCAGATGACCGGGTGTAAATGCGCCATAAGGAGGGCAGTATGTTTGTATAAAGTTACACTACTTACCTCATCATACTTTTCCTTCTTAGGAACTGCTGAAAGCTTAAAGTTTTAACGTTTTGTTCACTAAACTAGCAGAAGTTGTTAAAGATGGACGGATACTCACAGCTTTCTCCGCTCCGATGGTTTTCTTAGTAGGCATATTTAGCCCGGGTAGTCCGGGAACTGGTGCCTGAAAGTATATTTTTTTAATAAGTAATAGACAAGCATTTCAATCCACGATTTCGCCTGATTGCAAGTGTTGTGGGTTTTTATTTTAAATTTAAAGAGCGGGACGAATAAGGTACACAAAAGGAGCCTCCCCATAACTTAAAATTTAATATAAACAAAAATTAATAACTTCTGCTGTCCTGATTTTTTCGTCCCATACAGTGAAATGGTCCGTACATAAAACTGAGTTATTAATTTTTATGGACAAATCACGTTTGACCAAAATATTGACTATGCCAAAATTGTTTTCACAAAAAGACTTAATGGTAGACAATTTCCTTGTATCTTCTATGATTTCGGATTTCCCCATACTGTCCCATTTAAGAAAACACTCTATATACATTTTTTCTAATACAAGCGTAGCTATTTTGCGCGATTTAACCTCTACCAGGTTCGTAGAGTAGCAAATTAATTTACTTCCATTTTTATTAACATGGACTTCCGCAAAGTAACGCCTGAATCTATTAATTACTACAGAAAATCCTAGATTGGGGTAATTAGTTGGTCTTCTTATATGGTTCAAAGTCTGAAACTTACATGGTTTTCTCCCGTAGCCAGCCCTTCCTGCTCCTCATCTTCGTCTCCAAGCACAATTGGTTCCTCCGTGCGGGTGTACAAGCGCAGCGCGCGGTCTGAACCGCACGAGACTGCGTGCAGTCCGCCCGCGCCGACGGCTAGGCCGTAACACTCGCCTGCGTGGCCCTGCAGTTATATTGGCGTACATAGTCGTCACTCATCAGCAGTTTGAGAGGAGCCGTGTCCAACGGTATAACATAGCCCCGCACTAGGAAAACCCTGTGTCGCGGATGCCATGGACACACACATAAACACAGTGAATGTTCCATTCGAGTGGTCTTAGAAGGCTACTCTTACGAACATATGGCGATAGATTCCTCAAGGTTCCGTACTGTCTGTAACTCTCGTACTACTGCATATCAATGATATGTTAATTCCAGGTACTTTTGCGTATGCTGATGACAGCACAGTTGTAGATAGGTATTTGACCAATGCAAGGGTCAGTGGAGAAGAAATTCAGTCTTGTCGAGAGTCCATGGTTAGCCGTTTAGATTTGACGCTCAAGGCAGTCTCCGATTGGGGCGATGCCAATCTTGTCAAATTTAACGCTACCAAAACGCAGGCGTATCTATTCTCCGCAAAACGGGTCCCTTTGAGCTGACTCCGACTTTTCGTGATATATCCATAGCGATAGCCGACCGTCTTCAGCTACTTGGCATGACTCTGTCGTCCAATCTGAACTTCGGCAGATACTTTGAATCCATGGCCTAAATGCAGCCAGGAAGCTTGGCATCCTTTCCAGGGTGAGACGTTACTTCACATCAGGACAGTTGCTTCTGCTGTATCAAGCACAAGTCCGGTCGTGTATGGAGTACTGCTGCCACCTTTGGGATGGCTCTGCTGCATACCAACTGGCCACCTTGGATTCAATTGACAAGCGTGCCAAGAGGTTTACAGGTGACTCGGAATAAGTAGAGGCGAAGCTGCCGAGCCTTGAACTGAAATTGCCTGCTTATCGGTATTTTACAGGATATATCACGGAGAGTGTGCGATGGAATTACACGATTTAATTCCGCCTTCCCCTTTCCATCATCGGGGGATTAGGCGTAGGCTTGGCTTCCACCCCTATGTTGCGGATATTCCAAAGATTCGCACAAAGCGTTACGCTTCCACATTTATATGGCTAACGGCTATGGAGTGGAATGGGGATTCTTAAGAAGCAGGGGTGCTTGCAGACTTGTTCCCTGAACGTTATAACTTGGACCTTTTCAAGGCGAGAGTGAATAGGCATTATTTAGGTGTGCGTGCTCCTCGCCGTCACTTTCCATCAGGTGAGATGGAGGTCAAATGTACACTTACATTTGATAAAAAAAGACAACTACAAATTACGACCCAAACTCACGAGAGAAATAAATGTAGGCCATACAAATATTTCTCCCGGCCCGGGAATCGAACCTGGGACCTCTGCGTGGCAGTCCGACATGGTAACCGTTCGGCCAAGAAGGCAGTCAAGTATATACATTAAGTACCGGGTATCAATTCCCGCAAGAACCAATAAAGCCGGATTTTCTTAGTACTTAGTAGTTTTAAAACTATTCTGCTATATCATTACTGTGACAACTGCGCTCCGATTGGCCAGCCCGAATTGGAAACAATTGACTGGTGTCGTCAATTGTTTTACTTCAAATCGACCTGTTAACTTGAGTTTTTCTATAATGGACTAAAATTGCAAAATTACATATTTAATTTTGAATTACCGATGAAATGTGATTCCGTTTGTCTGTTTTCCCCACACCACCGAATGAAACAGCATGCCATTGTTAGAGATATTATCTTTATTACAATAAATACAAAATATTTTTGAAATATACGGAGACGTACGCACAGGTCAGTTGTTGGCGCTGTCTACAATTCAGTGCAAACGAGATTTGATATTTATAAGTGATGTATCACTGATGAGTTACCAGGAATGTATGGCCCTTATTTCGTCTTTATTTCTGGTTATATGCTCGATGGTCCAGGTGCAGTTGTCTTTCTTATTATTTTCTTATATCTTAGTTGTTTTTACTATTACACTATAAACTTGTCCATTGCATACTCACATTTAACGTAATAATGTTATCATAGCTATCGCCATCCCATTGCTTCACTTTCCCGTCTTTGCCGGCGGTGAAGAAATAATGCGTCGAAGGTACAAATTGTAGCGCGGTCACAGAGTCATTGTGAGCGAATATGGACTTATGACAATCACCAAAGTCCATACCCCAGATCTTAACATTGCGGTCGGATGACCCTGTTGCTATGAGTGTGGAGTCGTAGCTGATATCCAGACTGAGAACTGGCAGTTTGTGACCATAGAGGGATAAATAAAACTGTAACAAGTGATTTCATGAATTTAAACTATCATATTTTTTAATTCCTTTAAATATACAGGGTTATTTGTAAAATACTAGCAACCTCACAGGACTATGTTTTGATTTTAAATTTTGATTTAACAATTCATTAAATTTTACTTTCATACAAAAATAAAAATAAACAAGATAAGCCCTGGTGCTTTCTCGTCAGGTCCCAGTTATTTTTTCCATCCTTCAATTCCGGTTTTCATTCACTGTCCCCATTACAGTTCACAAGAGTAAATTCTTAGCAATTTTCGAAATATGAGTTAAGGAACACTTATTATCGACAGTTCCGTTCATTTTATAGTATGAAATATGTACTTACCTAAGGCTGCAAACAGATTGAAAATCAAAATAAACTTTATTTCATAGGTAAGCATTAAAACACTTGAAATCGTCACACTAGTTAAACTCTACCGCTCATTCGTAAGGCAGATTCCCCTGAGAAGAATGAGCAAGAAACTCTAGCGGTTGCTCTTTGTAGATAACATTTGTACATATTCAACATTCACAATATATATATATATATATATATATATATATATGTATGTATGTATTGTGCATGTTGCTTTGAAACATCAGAGATCGAGACAACCTCCATGAGCTAAAGGTGTTACTACTACGGATTTTTGTTATCCAAGAACGCAGAAGTTGTATGATAACCTTTAGCATAAAGTTTTGTTTCACTACAGTTTTAAACCTCGTGAAATTTGTATATCAACCGGAATCTTACAGAAGGATATACATTGCCCCTTAAATTAATTTGTGAAGACGACTATCAAGAACAGCTAGTTTATTTTTATTCCTCGTATTAATGTTATGTCTGTCACTATATTTCATAAAGACATTACTATTCCTCTTCACATAAATTACATTTTCATGAATAAACTGTGACGTTAGTGTAAGAATGTTAATTTCCTTAAACTTATCTCTCGAAGATACTCTGGGGCCCAGATCGTAAATTGCCCTAACCACACGTATCTGCAGGACAAAGATTCTATTAATATCGGCGGCATTATGCCAAAGCAGAATGCCGTATGTCATTAGATTGTGAAAGTAGCTGAAGTAAACCAATCTAGCGGTTTCGACGTCTGAAAGTTTCCGTATTTTTTTAATCGCGTACACTGCAGAGCTGAGCCGTTTTGACAACTTACTTATATGTGGACTTCATTGCACTTTAGCATCTAACGTTATACCTAGAAATACAACTGTATCCACAAGATTCAATTTTTCGTTTTTAACTGCAATGTTTGTAATCATCTCTTTAACATTGGGTAATGTAAACACAATTTGTTTTTTTCTCATTAAGGATTAGGTTATTAACAGCAAGCCAACCCAATTGACTGCATGTTTACAGTTAATGCGTGAAGTCATAATCTACTTCATGAAGTAGCAGAAGAGTTTCTTATGAAAAAGTTTTTCCTATTTCTGCCTATTTCTGCCTCCAAGCAGTAATGTGAGCATTATTGCGTTCCGGTTTGGAAGGGTAAGGGTGCTGGAGTCATTACAGGCACATGGGACTTGTCAACTTATGTCTCAGGGTGACGGGCGCAGTGGCAGTGCCCCTAAGATCTTTACGGTTTAAAGCTCTGGAGTGGCACTGCAACTGTTATGAACAGGCGTGTAGCTTACCATCAGGCGTACGACTTGTTCGCCCCATCACTTGATATTATAAAAAAAAATCTAAATTTGTCAGATGGCACAAAAAATACTTAAGAGTTTGTTATTGGTAAATTACTTGTGTTTTAAAAAGTCATGGAACAAAAGTTATTTTTTATGTTGCTAGTAATACAGTCCTGCGAAGTTGTTAGTATTTTATAAATAACGCTGTACATGCTTTCAACTTCAAACTTTATGAGATTGATAGCAATCGGTTTACTGGATAGGTACCTTGAAAGTATCCAAAAAGAATATCTTGACAGTGGAGTCCAGAAGTGCCACCGCTATAAACTTATTGTTTGGACTTATTTTAACACCTAGTACTGATTCTTCTAAATCAAGCGTTCTTGTGTGCAGCAGTGATAACACCTGAAAGAGAAAACTTAAATCAATGTAAATTTTAGGAGTTTCGTGGTGATTTACAATACCATTATCACTAGTTCTACCTACAACGGTACGACGTTGACTAAATAACTAACTTGTAGTAATAATATGCCTACCTTGGACAAACCGTCCAATTAGGCAGAGCCAACTTTGAGAAACAGGTCAATCGTCGATTCCGAATCGGTTGGGCAGCTTTCGGGAAATTCCGGGACGTCGTCTCGTCCGCAATACCGCAGTCCTTGAAGACAAAAGTCTTCGAGCTGTACGTGTTGCCAGCGATGACCTACGGCTCTGAGACGTGGCCACTTACTATGGGTCTCATAAAAAAGCTCAATGTCACTCTGGCGTTCAGTGGGACGGCCCCCTACTAGATGGACCTGGTAAGAGCGGCGGGTAACCGATAGATGCAAGTCGCGTCCGGTTAGTCTGGAAATCTTTGGGGGCGGCCTATGTTCAGCAGTGGACGTCTTCCAGCTGATGTGATGATGAGTAATAATACAGTCCCAAATCTTCTATAGTCTATTCCAATCCATTTACAACAAAAAGTAATTAAACCTGTTTGGTTAAAATTCTAAAGCAATCAGTCAATAAATCGAATAAGTAACACTTTCACGTATATTTCGGAGATTTCTATTTGATATCTCAACACTTTTTCCAATAATATTCATTTGAATAGCATCGTAAAATCGTATTTGAAAAGTGGTAGTTCAAAAAGCGGTAGTAAAAAGTGAGGTTATTTTTCATCTATACTTCTATAACTTGTCTATGGTTGCATAGTGCTGTACGAAAAAAAACATTCCGTTCAATCAATTAAAGCTTTTGTAATAGATTGGTAAATCGAAAATTTCAATCGCAATCGAACGAGTCTCTATGTGTCTTTATTTGAAGGAGGATTTAAAATTAAGATTTCGGAAATTTTAAATATACTTTTATAGGTTATGTATTTTTACTATTCATTTAAGGAAAACCGCTAGTATGAGTCAATTAATATACAGATAGATACCTCCCGTTGTGTATTGCACAACTAGCACTTGCCACTGCAAAGCCGTTGACTCTTAAGTTAACTACCCAATTTTCACTTCGGTAGTGGTTGTCAATAATAGTAATAACACAGTATGACCATAGTAGAATAAGTTTAAATTTGTTTTCATACATCTTCAAAAAAGGAGGAGGTTCTCAATACGTACGCGATTGCTTCGTCATTCGTGAACCGATTTTGGAGAATCTTCTTTTTTTGTTGGAAGAGGGTACCTCAGTATTAGTCCCATTTAAATTTGAGGAAAATATTCCATCTTTAAGGGTGGCAAACCAGGGGATGCAGTTTTCGGTTTCGCGCAGGTTCCGGTAACCGATTTCAATAAAAACTTGGCAAACAGATGTAATTCCACGAACTTTAGAGGTCGATTTTTTTTTTACTTATTTATTAAATTTGCCACTAGCAGTCGGCTGTCAAACACATACTAGTAAGGCTGGGGGTCTACGCAAAACAGAAAGAATTAGCACGTGGTCCACTACACAAAAAAGTAGAAAAGCTCTGGGCTACACAAATAATATAAATATAAAAAGTTGATTTTGATCAAGTGCTCTGATATTTCCGTACACTAAAATCGTTGTGATGCATACATTACCTTGGCTTTAGATTCACCAGTCGGATCCGCTATTAGTTCAAACTGCCACAGTTTGACTGTTTTATCGCCGCCACCGGAATAACAACCTCTCTGGAAATAAATAAGAACGTTTAAATACATTACTTAACAGTTCTTAGGTTTTCGCGATTGTTATATTTAGGAATGAAATGAAACTATTTATTGAGATCTAAATTGCGTATACTTTTATAAACGTTTTGGGACTTCTACAGGTCCTATGGTCACACCTGACTGGTAATTTAGTCAACTGAAAAAACAGATTCAGTCAGTTGAAAAAACAGACACTTATACGCTATTTAGGTTCGAAAAAAATGGATTCACTTAATTTAATTTTTAATTCAAGCAAAGTTGGCGCCAAACAAAGAACTAGTACATAGGTATCGTTGGCGCCAAATCTGTGAAAAAATAAACAGGCAGTGGGCGCAAAAATGGGAAAATATATCACTATCATATTCTGGGAAATAATCTATTATTAGGGAAAAACATTCAAAAATACAATATCTCGACCATCGCAGAAAGGGAGGTTTCGGAGTGTGCGCAACTTCTCAATTTAGTTCTGACGCCACCCTTCCTCATTCGGTAGACCTCCAGAAAACCTTATGTCATTGATATAATATAATATCCTTTGCAAATAGCTAAGCTTCTTAATGTATGCTTTTTTTTATAATACTAAGTGACGGGACGAACAAGTCGTGGGCCTGATGGTAAGCGACACACACCTATCCATAACACTTGCAGTGCCACTTAGAGCTTGAAATCGCGTAAAAAGACCTTAGGGACACTGCCACTGCGCCCGTCACCCAGAGACATAAGTAGACAAGTCTCATGTGCCTGTAATTTCTCCAGCACCCTTACCCTTTAAAACCGAAACACTGTAATGCTCACATTTCTGCTTGGCGGCAGAAATATCAGCCTATTGCAGTCTACAGATGGAAATAGGACTCCACCAATGTTCCCTATTTTGCCCGGTCCTCAGCATATCTCAATCATTATGTTTTATATATATAAAAAAAATAACTTAAACGAATATTTCTAGAGCACTTACTGAGTCGGGGGTTAGCCCCACACTGTTACACTCGGCGGTATGAGCCGGAATCTGCTCGAGCACTCGGCCTGCTCCCACATCGACCACCAGCAACGATCCGTCGGCACATCCCACTAGAGCGTGCCTATCTCCCGGTGCGAAGCATATGCTGATTGGTCGGCCGCACGTTACGGGAATAGTGCGGAGACTGGTTTGATTTGACCTTTAAAATATTATAATTGATAGAAAAATCGAACAAACACAAAGAAAAATTCCTTCTATCCGGCTGGATTCGAACCAGCGACTTCGCCAAACCGGGGCTACAGTTCTTCCAATTGAGCTACGGAACGAGTCTTTAAAATATTATTCGAGTAATGACACTAAACAACTGAAGCCAACAATAAAAAATACGTTAATCAAAATATGTACCTTCCCATATATTGTGATACTTTCAACAACAACAAATTGGCAGAAAAAATTAAAGTTATATGATTAAAACTATTACTTACCTATTCCATAACTTTATAGAATCTGCAGATGCTGATAGCACAGCCAAGTTATCAGAACTGATCGCCACACACCGGGGTTCTTTATGGTGTCCAGGCATTGTTATTTGTTTCAGGCACTTCACTGGAAGTAAACCAACAAGACGATGTTATTGTCTCCAAGGCTTAATATCCTAATATTATAACAAAACATTAAAAATATCCATGTTCCTGCACAATGGCCATACGGTATAACAATTGCTCATGATAATTTAATGGTAAAATTCAACTGAAACTTTGAAGGCAAAAAAGTCGTTAAAAACCAAAAACAAAGATCTGCAACAAGCACATAGAAAGATTCGGAAGGTCTGCTAGATCGTTCCGTAGCTCAGTTGGGAGGGCGTCAGATGTGAATGCTGAAGGCGCTGGTTCAAGTCCAGCCGGTTCGAATTTTTCCTAGTGTTCGACCTTTGTATTAATAATTACAACAAACTAGAGTAATTTGCCAAAAAATAATTGAATACATGGTAGTAAAACATTTGGATATACAATACACTTAATATTGAACCGAAGTTTGTTGATATACCATAGTATTTTTTTAATAAATAAAGCGAAGAAAATGTAAAGTCTTCATACCTTCATTGCCCCCTCCCATTTTCATACTATGCAATTCAACAGTGTTATTAGCCAAAGTAACTCCGACTCGCAGCTCGCCCGTAGTGCCAAGCAAGCAAGCAGTAGACTTCAGTTTCGCATCCAGCTTTATTGAAGTCAGCCTTCGCACTTCATCTGTTAGTGTTAGCATTTCCGCCACTTCTGTTGTACCGGGATTTGCTTCGCCACTTTCTTTTAATTTGCTGGAATTTCAAGGAAACTTCATCTTATAATTAATATTATTATTAAAGGAGTAATATTACTTAAAAAGTCTTATACAGTGGTGTACATACTTTGAACATTTTTTAATTAGCATAAAAAATAAATAATACTTTCGTCGGTATTTTGTAGAAACAGCGTAAACGTCATTTCGAAAAAGGGGAGCCTGTTGTAGGTTTTCACGACTGTTTTAAAATATTAACATCCTGTTTTAAATTCAATTTTAAAACTTAAACATAATTAAAACCAAAAGTGAATTTTAAAACGGGACATAAAATTTTAAAACGGTCCTTAAAACCTAAAACATGCTCTCCTGAAAAATATTTCGAAAACCGCTTACGTCCGTTCTACTAAACACCGACGATATTAGTACAAATGTAGTAACAAAACTTAATAAAAAAAATGTTTCAGCTTTCTAGGATCTATTTCTTAAATTATAAAATTGATTAAAAATTCATATTATAACTAAAATTAAAAACAAGACCTTTTGATCTTCATTCATTTTTGAAAACCAAAATCATAGTCACAATCAACCTCAAAAATAATAAAATAAAGGTATGCAAGAAGACGTCGGTTCGAATCCGACCGGATCGAAGGAAGTTTTTCTGAGTGTTCGATCTTTGTATTAATAATTATAACAAACTAGTCGAGTAATTTCACATAAAAATAAAAATAATTGAATATCAATTCAATAAAAATTGAATTAATACAGTGAATAGCGACATCTCTCGCCAGGACTGGTAGCTGTAAAGGTACTAACTGGGTGATAAATCTGCAATAGATTTCTCATAGATGGCGCTACGACTAAAAAGTCGTTGAAAGACCAAGTACAAAGACACGACGCAAGCACATAGAAAAATTCGTGAGGTCCGTTGGTTCGTTCCGTGGCTTAGTTGGTATAGTGTCTGGCACGGTATGCAAATAGACATCGGTTCGAATCCGACCGGTCCGAAGGATTTTTTTCGGAGTGTTTTGTCTGAGTGTTCGATCTTTGTATTAATAATTATAACAAACTAGTGGAGTAATTTCACAAAAAATATTTGAATATCAATTCAATAAAAATTTAATTAATAAAATAAAATTAGGGAACATAAAAAATGAAATAAAATAAACTATAAAAATTAATCAGTATCCTGTTATGTAGTCGAATCGAATGCTACAATATGGCAACTAGCGTTATTAACGCAATATTAATACAAATGTTCAAA
This sequence comes from Hyposmocoma kahamanoa, assembly GCF_003589595.1. Lineage (NCBI taxonomy): Eukaryota > Metazoa > Arthropoda > Insecta > Lepidoptera > Cosmopterigidae > Hyposmocoma > Hyposmocoma kahamanoa. Next base: position 8,845,723 of record NW_020653750.1, on the reverse strand, counting down.
ATGTAAACTCACGCCAACTTTTTCCTCTGTTTCTTAATTCGTTTATCCATCCTGGTTTTCGCATCCTCATCTGTGCAGAACTCAAACAGTTCTAGCAACGAATCAGTGCCGTAACACGCCAGCACTGACTGGCCTAGGTCAGTTGTAAGACCGACTACTCGCCCGCGACCTCCGCGGACCAGTGTGCCCACTTGATGACACTGGAGTATCTGAAAATGTAATCTACCTGTATATATATAGTGGATACAATAGGAAATACAGTTACTTTAATATATTTCTTTTATAACAACATGAGACGGGACGAACAAGTCGTGCGCCTGATGGTACGCTATATGCATGTCCATAACAGTTACAGTGCAACACACAGAGCTTTAAATTGCAAAGATCTGAGGGGCACTACAACTGCGCCCGTCACCCTGAGACATACGTCGACAAGTCCCATATGCCTGTAATTTCACAAGCACCCTTACCCTTCAAAACCGGAACACAGTAATGCTGACGTTACTGCTTGGCGGCAGAAATAGGTAAAGTGGCAGTACTACCCTTGACGAACTCTTTCACAAGGACCTCTACTGCTACCAAAAGAGAACTTGTATAGGACAGACTATGTTTTATTTTAAAATATATATAACAATAATTTACTCACTGAGGTATCCTCAATGTTGTCAGTTTCCTCCAATTTGACAATCTCCAGCTGTCTAGCTAATTTCTCCTCACCTTTGACATCGCTTATCCAGTTGAGTTTCCACACTCTTAGCTCCTGGTCCATGCTGCCTGTCACTAGGTACCTCTCTTCTTTTAACAAGACTGCTGACCATACCTTAAATTTTTTTAAATTTGGCTATTATATAGGAGAGGTAAATAAAAATTATGACTACTCATACATGCATCATAGCATACTTCACCTCTGCATAGCGTAATTAAAATTTTAAATCCCAAAAATACTGAAGCATTTGTCTGAACCTGTAATGGTTTGAAATGATTTTATTTTATTATAATAATTTTCATTCATTTCAGTTTCAGACATTCTATTATAATAAAATTCTAAACTTATAATTACAATCACAGCTAGTATGTGGAAGGTTGTTGCCTCTGCCTACCCTGATAGGTCTGTATAATATTATTTTAAACATAACTTCCTAAAAAAATTATCATATACCTACTTAATACTTTTTGCTTTTCAATAGCAGCTTCTTGTTTCATTTTTAAAATTCTTACTCTCGTAAACTCTTACCTCCATCTGGTGTCCACCAAGAGTCTTAAAGCAATGTTTGGTTTCAATGTCCCAAAATTTTACAAAGGTGTCTTTTGATGAGCTGACTACACAGTTTTTGCCATTGATAAATAAAACACTGGTAACGACACCCTTGTGGCCACTGAATCTGGCGATACCAGTCTCTGACACTACGTCCCAGAGAATCACTTCTGTGTCCTGTGGTTTAAAACATAATAACATTACTATTGTTTTTGTTAAAGTGTGTGTAACTATGTAGCAAAATGTGTCACCAGGCAGACTCATCATTAGGTACAAGGATCACAGAGCAAAATGCAGATACAAAATGGATATTGTTGGTAAAAAAAACTGAGTACATTTATGAAGAAAATTAAGATATTCATAATATTTAAGCACACCTTAAAATCTGTGATGTGTAATTTGTTGACTGAACAGAAAATTTTAGGTATAATATTAGGTAGTATTTTAGTTCTTTGTTTACGTTTTTTCTAATCTTAAAAAAACTGAAGTTTAATGTATTTATTATATAGGGTCTCCCAAAACGCAACGATAACCTGGGAACAGGTGTTAGTTTGTAACAACCCAGAAAAAAATATTTAAAAAATCGGAGTCATTTTTTTTGTGATATAAGCATTTTAATGAAAAATAATGAAAATGTACGTTCTGTACACCATTTTTAAGTACTACAATTACAAATTTGCTAATTTTGCTGTTCTAGTTTTTGTAACGGTAACCCAAATAGTCCAACTAATGAACACAATGCCAAAGAAAGCTCGAATTGCTTAAGAATCAGCACAAAAATAATTTTGTATTAAATTTTTTTTTGGAAAAATTGAGCAGAATTTTTTTTCAAGGTAACTTTGACACCTCATACTGTAAAAAAAATGTACCTGGCTATCATGGCAACTTGTTACAAAAGTTGGCGCAACTAATAAAGATTCTAAAATGGTATAAAATCTTCTATGTAGTGCTTCTTAAAAAAAAAAAGAAAAAAAAAGGGGCCAATTTAAAAAGGTTATCTTTTCTAAGTGAAAATGGCTTTCAGTGCCTCTAAGGTTAATTTAGGTTTCACATCCATATACTAAGTATGAGGGAGATCCCCCCGAAGGGGTTCCCGCCTTGTCGTGGCGGGGGGGCTCTAGTAGCCGTGGTCGATTTCATCCCACGGTGAAGCTAAGAGGAACCCACGGGGCCGGCCGATGGTGCTAGGCTGGCCCGGGGAGGAGGGCGTTCCGCGCGGGGCTCGTCTGGTCAACGGGACCGCGCGGATGCGCGAGGAGGAGGGTCGCGGGGGGAGAGACGTGTCGGTGTGTCGTTGCCGCTCGTCCTGTCCTCCGCGACCCTAGCGGGGCTGCACCGCTTTCAATGATGCAGTGGCGGCGGGGCCGCGGGGGAAGAGACGTGTCGGTGTGTCGTTGCCGCTCGTCCTATCCTCCGCGGCCGAACGTGGGCGGTTGGCCCGTGGTGGGCGCTCCAAGGGACTCTCTTCGGAGTCCGCGCGGAAGCGCGTTAGGTGTTGCGGCGGAGCCTGCCATCAGATCCGCCGCGGGGGCTGGGGGAGCAGCCACTGAACTTCACAGTTGAGTGGATGCTGTCCTGGCCCCCCATGGCCCCTGGGTAGCGGACTCGGGGGAGTTCGTTGCCCAGCATAAAGGGGCCCGGGATGGAAGGCTCGTCTGGTGTTCGGCGAGCCTCACATTCGGAGTCGGGGGACCGATGTGTCTCCCTTCTCGAGGAGGAGTTGCGCAGGGCGCGGCCAGCCGCTGGTGGGAGCGCGGACGAGTGCAACAGCGTACCCGTACCCCACCTACAGCGGAGAGGAGGAACACTCCGGGGGTTTAGTGCGGTCGGGTTGCTCCCCTTCAGGGTTCAGCCCAGTCCCACATTACCCCGGCTCTGCCCCCGCGGGGCCGGGGTATCTGTAAGCAGATTCCCCCGGATTAACAAAAAAAAAAGTATGAGGGAGATATACACCATTAAGTTTGCAGCGAGAATAGACCAGCAATACTAACGAAACTAGAGACGATATTTAGGTGAAAAATGTAACAAGAAAGAAATTGTAATTTTAATAATTTTTAACATAAGCCACCGTACCTTGAATTAATAGAAAAAGATGGCAGTAAAATAATTTAAATGTGGGAGCGAGACAGTTATACATACATAGTATATTTATGTGTAGGTAGCAACGTGGTATTTTTGTAATTTACTGTAATTGTTTTTATTTGGCGTTGTGCCTGATTACTTCGTGACTTTAGCTGTGTATTTTGGACTTGATTATTCTGTGATTCGGAAACTAAACTGACTTGGCTTTCTTCTGAACATTGTTATTGTGTTGTGGTACAAGTTGTTCGGAATTTTGTACACTATGCCATCTCATCTCATTTTATGGACCGATGAAACAACGTGCGAAAAGGACGGTTATCTTAATTTTCACAATTTACACAGTTGCAGCGTGGAAAATCCACATGCGGGAAGATAATTCACAGTATTAATTTAAAATAAACTTGTGGACGGGTATATTGAATGGCCAAGTTATTGGGCCATTCGAACAGCCAGAAACTTTAAATGGTGCAACTTATCTGGACTTTCTACAAAACCATCTGTCAGATCTACTGGAAGTGCCACTCAGCATATTGCGGGAAATGTGGTATCAATGTGACGGGTGTCCTGCTCATTATGCCCGTCCAGTGAGAGAATATCTGAATGAAGAGTACGCAGGTCGATGGATTGGGCGCCTTGGTCCAATTTTGTGGCCACCCCATTCTCCAGATTTGAACCCCCTAGACTTTTTTACTGGGGTTGTCTGAAAGAAAAAGTTTATGCAAAACCGATATCAAATGTTGCCGAATTACGACGATATGCACGATTGGTGAAAAGGTCATTTTTAAGGCGTTGCCGTGCATGTATTGATGCCGGTGGAAAACAGTTTGAGCACTTG